>NC_063198.1:13714126-14014126 GCF_017589495.1 Alosa alosa | reverse complement strand
TTTTTGTTTGCGAACAGCATACTCCCAGTGTATTTGAGCAGCAAATTAATTAGTTTGACATTTCCTGAATATCTTTGCCAGTTCTCACACACACACACACACACACACACACACACACACACACACACACACCATCATCATCATCATCATGCCCAGCTTCACTTCCCTTCTCCTACCCATAAAACCATGATTAACTGGTATTAGGCTGGTTCACAGACACACACACACTCTCTCTGGTACAAGTTCCAAGAAATCCATTCAGAAAAAAATGAACGGTCTTCCATTGAGTGGGAAATCATTTATTCTTCATCTTTAAATTATCTCAAGATAACAATAGCAACATGTACAGTTCTCACTGGAGGGACAAGGGAATATAAAGAGAAGTTAAAATAAAAGTCACCTGTTTTCATCAGTTGAAAGTTTCTTCAAAGTAGTTATACAGAAACACTTGTTATCATGTCAACAATTCTTTAAAAAGTTATTTTCCAAAAGAAATAGAGTTATAATAAAGATAGTAAGGAACAGCCTATTTTTTATCATTAATACATAGAATACATACATGTTTCTTCTTTTCTAAGGGGACCAAATAGTGTATTATGAATAGGACTGATATTTCATGCTGCAGGGCATGGGTTCACATGAGGCCCATGATGCTAGCACTTGATAAAAACCAGTAGTGTGCTCAGAAGTCCTCCATGATCTCAGAGCATCCCAGTTATCAGATATTAGTAACACACAGTAAAAACGCCAAGCCTTTCAAAACCCATCATGGATTACGCTCTGGAGGAAGGGCATCGCTGTCTTTTTTTGTTATTGTAATTTCTTATCTTTTTGCAAACTGCTTATTGAATAGACTACCACCTCAAAACAAATGAAAAACAAGAAAGAAAACAGGGAGAGAAATAAAGGCCAATGTGGAGCTCTGCTGAACTCACCAAGAATTAGAAAAGGGAGTCAAAGAACTTCTGAGAGACAAGGAATGGACTAATGTCAACCATAGACTGTATAAATATCAACCTGATGTTAACTGCATAAAGAGCAATGCTAACAGTGGCCAATGTTGCCACCTAAAGGTGACTAGGATATTTATAGTATGGGGTTCAAGCCTGTAGGTTTGGCTTTGCAACATCTTCTAACATCCTAACTAATGGCAGAAGTATGACCCATTTTCTTTTGCTCTGACATCACAGAATACCAATAACCTATATCAATGAATTATTTATGGACAAAAATTACATTGAATTCAACATCAGTTTTCTGGAGACGCCAAAGCTATGAAAAAGGCTTTACAAATGTTTCACGAGTCCTGAAAATGAGAAGAAAAAAAAAGTCCAAAATCTTCTATTTCACCAGGAGTCTCTATTCTTCCCCTCACGGTGTTCAGGAATCAGAGAGAGAGAGAGAGAGAGAGAGAGAGAGAGAGAGAGAGAGAGAGAGAGAGAGAGAGAGAGAGAGAGAGAGAGAGAGAGAGAGAGAGAGAGAGAGAGAGAGAGAGAGAGAGAGAGAGAGAGAGAAATCTGTGCTGAAAGATAGCTCTTCTTGCCATCTCAGGCCAAACTTAGCCCCAAGGCCCTGCTACCATGAGGTGACAGACTGCCTGTCGACATGCAGCACACAAGTGGCCTTTCCTCCACAGGTGATCCCCATACTACCCAAAGGATTCCTCAATCATTATGAGAGGGGATTCCTTTGCAACTGAAAAGGACCCCTTCACTAATGCAATAAAAAGAGGTGATCCCCATGTATCCCAACAGATCCCTCCACCAAACAGAAACAGGTTATGCCTATTACAACTCACTCCTTCACCAACAAAGCTAATAAAACAATTTATGCTTTATATATATACACACATATGTTTGTTTTTTTGCACACAGGTTTCACAAAAACTGATAGGACTTGAACAGACAGGCAAGTTTGTTTTGGTTCCAAGTTGCTATGTACAACATCCCATCGGAGAGAGCAAATAGAAACTCTTCAAAAACATGCCAAAAGGTTGTTTGTTTGTTTGCTTGCAAATGTACATATGTATAATGTAACGGAAACGTACCTTCAAAAAATGAAACTGACACAGTACACCTTCCAACAGCTTAAGCAATCAGTACAAAAGGAAGAAGAAAAAAAAGGCAACTGGCAAATTGAATTTTGGGGCCTTCACACAGAATTGTGCGTTTCCATGACTCCCATAATGGCATGGTCAGTTAAAACCCAGAGATAAGACAGCTGAACCCAAGCCAACACAGCCAGGTGTATTAGTGTGTGATGTATAAAGAGCCTGGCAGACAAGGGGAAAAAATGGTCAAAATGAAAAGAATGCAGTAAGCACTGTTGGAACTGCTGGTGTCTGGTGTAGCAGGGGGTGTACAGATTCTGATCCAAGAATCACACACACACACACACACACACACACACACAAATCCAGGAATGCATTCTAGCATTGTTCATTTAAGACATCTAATGGCGGACCGTGCAACATATACCTTATCCTGAACCAAATCCAAACGAATTGCATACCAATAAGAAAATATATCAAACTAACACAGGTCCACCATCCAACTAGCGGAGTCTCCCCCCACTCTTCCCACGCTGTCAAGCTACCAAGCATAAGATCGAAAGGTATTAACCTTTTCCCAAGAAGCAGTGCAAAGCTGTTGGAGGATCCGAAACCATGATGTGCATAGGACCACAGAGCATCAAAAGAGGCTGAACTGCCCCCACCCCCTCAACAGGAATGTGTGAAACAGAAACAACGTGCTGAAAATGTACACTCAATTCAACTCCGCATAAGCCTCTGAATCTGTGCTCTCAGAAATACGTTCAAAACAGTGTCCAATCAGGAGAATAATACAAGGGGTTTAAAATGTTGGGAACCTTCCAAAAAAAAGGTTAAAAAGAGCAAACTATGGCTTTAATGAGGGTATATGTAACAACAGATCACATGATGCAGATAAAAAATATTGACTTTTATAATCTAATCTATTCCAATAATGGACAAACATGCTGGTTCTGATTATGATCATCATCTTCATCATTCAATTTTGAACCAAATGGTCTCAGCACTGTACACATCATTTCATTTTGATGCTGTAAATACACAAAAACATAAGCGTCCGAGTGGCCGAGAGTTACTCTCACAAGATTTCCACCACAGCTAAGCTGACCACTTGTGTGCTTCCTGCTCCTGTGGGAGGGCTATTTTAAATACACTTAACATCTTTACTGACTGGGCTACGAGCTGACCTGGTCTACACAGAGGGACAAGACCACACACAGTATCTCATAACGCAAGTCTGGTCAGGTCATAAGAGCTGTCAGCAAATCACTTCCTTCATGATACAGGTATTACTAAATTTTGCTTACAGCTTGGTAATACAAGACAAAGGCAAGAAGATACATAGTTTGCACATTGAATTTCCAGGTAAATTCACAACATAAAATGCCAAGACGACATAGCAAGGACAGGTGGGGTTGGAGGACAGGGGCGTCATTGCATGCAAGCATCTTGCTGAGGAAATCGAGCTGATTTTATGGCTACTGTGTTTTGCAGATGCATTCAGAAGATAGAGCAACTAGCACAATCATTACTGGTCTTTTTCTCAAGTGTGTATCCACAGCTCTTCTGTTGGTAAGATGAAAAGCTGCACACTGAGGCAAGTGGTGTGTTCAGCCATCATGGCCAGCTTCACTTCCCTTCTCCTACCCATAAAACTATGATTAACTGGTATTAGGCTGGCTCCCCCATACACACACACACACACACACACACACACACACACACACACACACACACACACGCACACACCTCAGCCAAAGGTCGGACTTCTCCTTTTCAGGAAATCAGCGGTGGCAATCACAGTCATCAACCAAGGAGCTGAAATCACAAATTACTATCCGTGACCTAACTCTGGCCACCAATAATATGACCAACCACTTTGAAAAAGTGACCCATCCAAACAGCCACTATATCCAGTCACAGGTGGTAATGCTGAAGAAAAGCATGCCATATGGATCTCTCCACTGTGGCTGTTTAAGGTGAGACAGAGCCAACAATGAAACCCTCTGACCAACATGTGACATTTTAGATCCCCATCAAACAAACAAACGAATAACAAAAAAAGGTCAACAAAAAAGCGCAAAGAAGGTAAACAACAAGCCGTTATTTGATCAGTGACAGTGTCAGTCACTTGTAAAAAAATGTGTATGTAAAAAAAAAAAAACCTACAAAACCAGAGAAAAAAGCAGTGCAAATCATATTTTTTACACAATGTCTTTACAAGAATAGAACTTGGCTGAATGTGTAATTGGGGGGGGGGGGTGTAGAGGAAATGCGAGGGGCGGTGAGGGATTACTATTTTTTTTTTTGTTTAGAACAGTAAATTTGAGAAGCCAGTGAGTGAGTGTATGTGTATTTGTGTTCATGTAAATGTATATGTGTGTGTGTATATTTGTGTGTGTGTGTGTGTGTGTGTGTGTGTGTGTGCACCAGACGCTGTTCCTCCAGGGTTAGGTCAAGGTGGGCTGGATGAGGGCTGGGGGGCTCAGCTTCTCCTGGTCCTTGAGTGCTGGATCAGCCACTGTAGTGTAATGTCTACAGGGGCACACAATACAAATCAACACCAAACCCTTATACAGTCAAAAGACAAACCAACAGCGAAAGTCATGAGGCGGTAAGAGGCAAGTAAGCTCATTGAATAGCGTCTATGAATAAAGTTGTGATTCAATATCCTGTCGGAAGACTGTACAAAGCTTACAACCTCCACAATACATACATAATATATAGAGGCCAAATGAACAGGCAATATTTCAGGTAAATGTGGTGTTTAGCACACATTCACATTAGGGAGGGACACCCTTTGTCTGTTAGTAAACTCTTACCAATGTTGTCCTTCTCCTTGCATGAGATCGAGTAGCAGCAGATCTCTCGGTCCTGAATGGCGGACAGATTCCTGGAGGGCGCAGGATTGAGTTTTAAAATCAATTTTAAAATCCTCCAATAAAAATGAAGGGTGGAGTTTAACATGCAAAATGATGAAAAAAAACTCACATTCTCTCAATCAGCTCCTTCTCATCCAAGGCACCTTGAAGATCTCTTTTGTTTCCCAAAACAAGTACCTGTAGGCACGGAGTAGAAAAGGCTTCATTGCTAACAGGAACATCCATTTCCATCTTCATTAAAAAAATGAAACTCAGCCAATGGTTTTGGTCTTTGGTATTACACTATATTAGGTCAAATATGATATACTCAGTGATGCAACAGTATATTATCCATCAGATTTTCATTTAAAGTGACTATATATATATATATATATATGACTCAATTAGTAGCTGTCCTCCTGTTAGCTCTCCTGGATACCAACTTTAGGCAGCTCCAATAAATCCTGATGAGGATTGACAAAAAGCCCTTGGATGGTTTGCATCGTTGTGCACCTCTGAACAGTCATAAAGCCTTTAAGACCTTTGTGAGTCCCTCAGCCACTGCCCTTCGGCCAGAATCAATAGGCCTCCTGCCTCCTGCCCCTGCCTCCTCCGCCCAGCGATGCAGCTGCCCCTTTAATGGCCTCCCATGTCTAGTCACAGACAGACACGTCGCCCAGCCAGCCCTTTAGCGCTACGTGCTAAGTTTGATGTGACGAGAGGGAGAGAGAGAGAGAGAGTGAGTGAGACTCCTCTACAAGCCGTCTGACCCCACCCCTCTCCCTTTCCACATACACATATAATCATACCTAGACGGTGACACACAGGCACCAATAAAGATTCACACACAGACAGCAAAATAAAAACACACACACTTGCTCAGTAATTATCTTCTCACTACTAACATCCATCCATCTTTCTTTCTATCTATCTATCTATCTATCCATCCATCCATCTCTCGCTCTCTCTCTCCCCCCAGTTCAATAAATCAGACAGCACTGCAGTGGTGGTCATTACTCAACACACACACACACACACACACACACATTCATTATTCATGGTAGGACCCATACGGGACAGATGCCACCCTCGTCATAACTTGGAGGGAGGGGCTCCTTGTGAGGCCTCAGGTGCTGCATATGGATCTGCACTAAGCTCAGCCCACAACCCTTTAACCAGCTGGACACACAAGGGTCTTCTCAGAGCATCACACCAAAATTAACACACACATTATTTACAGGGTGCAGTAGTATCCCATAAACAATATACACCAATTAGCTGGATGCAACTTGGAAGACATGGTTAAAACTACCATTAAAAATAGGTCAGCGTGTCTTTTCGCAATGTCCTCCGACCAGAGAGTGTTAAGAGCCACTGGCCCCTCAATGCGGTCATCAATGATGTCATGCATGCTGAACTGCAAGTATTTTCACCGTGCTCTGAAGTAGGCATTATATAGTCTAATCTAATGGCCCCTTCAGCTATAAGAAACTCTTTTTAGGCTCGAGAACCCCAATAGCTCTTTGGGTTGAACTGTCTACATAGAGCTTTCCAACTTCAAAACCTTTCATATGCCACACTTTTCTGCAACGTAGGTCACTTGTTCATCACTATAAACACTAGGAATGTCCCCAGAACAGGGCATGACACTGCTTTGACTGAAGTGCTAATGAAAACAGGGCTGTAAATTGGTGGTTTGGTCGTGGCCTGAGCGGTACTTACTGGAATGCCCTGCAGCTGGGGCTTGTCTAACAAGTTGTGCAGTTCGTTCTTGGAGGCCTCAATCTTTTCAGGGTCGGCAGCATCAACCATATATCTGAATGACAGGAAGCATAAACCAAAAGACAAAGATTATATCTGAAGAAAATATTACGACATCAAATAGGCCCAGAAAGCAAGAAATGCTATACAGTATGTGTGTCTCTCTCAACAAAAGACATTTAGAGAAAATGACAGTGCCCAATCGAGAATATGTGCTGTACTGGACAACTACTGTAACAGTTTGTTCAATGAATGTGTTCAGCATAATAAAAAAAACTCGATATTGCCATCATGTGCCTAAGCTATACTACAATCCTTCTGAACAGTAAATAAAGAATTCTGTCAACATTAAGTTCAATGTTCACTTCTAGAGTACTGTTACTAGTAGGATTTGTATTTTGATGGTGATATGAAATTACACAGTATATGCTGGTATATGTATTACTTCTTGATGAAAATAATTATACAAAAAAAATTCAATGTTCACTTCTAGTCTGCCATTGCAATGCTTAACATTGCTATATCGTGGCCTGTTAGAGTGTGGTAAACAAGGGCAGGTGACAACTGCAGTACTCACACAATAGCACTGACTCCACGGCAGTACCTCTCCCACATACTCCTGAATCGAGGCTGGCCTCCGATGTCCCAAAGCTGCCAGGAGGGAAACACACCAATTAGAACTCAACATGCACAGCGCAACACTCCAGACACAACACTTGGGGACAGGCGTGTGTCGCTCTCAAACCTAAACATATACCGAGAAGACTTCTAATATGCATATACAGTACATACATACTGTATAAAACAACTACGCTGAATGTTGAATGTTAAGCTATGCCAGAGACTTTATAAACAAACTCTGGCTATGTACAAGGCTGGCCAGGGGGTATTCCAGAAAAGAGATTTAACAAACACTGAGATAAAACTTAACCTCTGGGTTGTCTGAACCTGTGGCGACTAATCCCGAGCTGTTGGTTCCAAAACACCGGTTACCAGTTAGTTCAATCAATCCCACGTTAGTTAACCTAGAGTTGTGCGCGTTCACAACAAACTTATAAAGACATCATCTATTGAGAGTCGAAACCATGAGTGAAACCAGCGAAACGAAGAGCACCGTATTTTTCAGAGGCGGAGTAGCAAGTTCTCCTCGAGGCTTACGAGGAGGAGAGAACTGTAATAACAAAAAAAAGTGCACTTGAGCCAAGGAACGAGACCTTGCTTGGCAGAGAATAGCCTAACTGACCGTGTACATGCGTAAGTTTAGGATAGCCTATTAATGTCAAAAGCACAATTAAATAATTCAGTGGACATTACGTATTGACTGCTTTGAATGATGCTTTCATAAACTAGCCTACCTTGTCACAGATTGAGTGGGCCATAGACTCATTGAGAATCCCAAATGTAATTTTCTATTTTAACGCGAGTTCTGCTGTGGGCCAAGTAAACCTTGTTTGCTCTCCAGCATCGGAATCAGGGTAAGCTAAAGGTGATGACTATCCTAACACACATAGTCATCACCCCTAACACACAGCAAGGGGTGATGACTATCCGAACACACATACCTTGCTGAACTATTTTTTTTGTAGCCTATATTTAAACTTATTTATTAATTTTCTATGTTTTCCCTTTTTAGTACTGTACTTGTTTTAATATCTTCAATGTGTCTGAGATGTTGTCTGTCCATCTGTCTTGTATCTCTGGTGAGCCAAAGACAAATGTCCACCATGGTGTAGGCTAGCTAGCCTACATTAAAGATTTATTCTATTCTAATCCACGATGCGTAAAGTTAGAAATGTAGGGATGGAAAATGCTTTTCAAGTGGCTTCAAGGATTCCACTGGAAAAACTGTAGCGCTCTCGCAAAAAGGGTGTGGTGTCGTGGTCTTATCGCCCTCTCACGGTGAATATAGCACGGATGATGTGTTTCTTTTTCAATCGGACCTTCATCAAAATGAAACGCCATTGTGTGACAAGTGTAAAAACAGCGGCCTGGCTAAATAACCGAACATAACCTGAACAAAACCTACCCCCTACCAGGTTAAGTTCAGAGCCTATGTTACCATAGTTACTTACATAGCCTGATCATTTTTGAACGTTTTGGAACTGAAATCTCAAGTTTACCACTTACTCTGGGTTAACATACCCAGTTAAGTTCAGAGCCTACCATAGTGACTTACATTGCCTGATCATTTTGGAACTGAAATCCCAGGTTTACCGCTTACTCTGGGTTAACATACCCAGTTAAGCCAGTAAACCTGCTTTCTGGAATACCACCCAGAAGATCTGTCCTACCAGTGTGAGCAGATGACAAGCACCAGTATCAGAACCACTAAATAGAATTTAGTGGAGACCAAAGGGACTGTCTTCACTCATGCCTGACACTTACGTTCACTTAATTCCGTCAAATGAATAACAAGGCCTCATACATGATATAGATCACTACGGTTGTGATAAACACTGTGATAAAATCAGACTGATGTTCAACAGGATGGACTTGGACTGTGAAGTTAAATGTCTCAAAAGAAATTCACTAATATAGGAAGCAATGCACTCACACTTCCTGACTTGCTGGTTTTAACTTAACTAGGTGCTAAATCCCTCATATAGTGATGATGTCTGAAGTAAGCAAGGACAGCACTCTCAGTTGTTTTTCAAACGTTCAAACTTTTAAACGATTAAAAGTTTGAAAGACAACTGACTTTATCATTAACTGACTCATACATTATCATAATAAATTCAGCCATGGTACTCTACACTACAAACCCACAACACACACACAAAATCAGGAGCAATTATGTTAGAAATGTTGTATTCAGGTTAACAGTCTTGTGTTTGTTTGAATCTGGACTGGCTGACGCCCTGACCTTGATTGTGACGTTGCCCTTGGTGATCTTCCTCATGTTGAAGCCCACGGTAGGGATCATGTCCTCGCTGAACTGCCCCGACTGCAGAGAGGAAACAGTAAAAGCATGCATTTGTAAATACACAAAATGTAATGACACACGCACACACACAAGGTTTCTTTTTAAAAACTAGCTCACGCTGTTGTACAAAACATTTGAAAAGATACGGATAAAAATGAGTGACTGAACCGTCTGAGGCTGCTCCTGCTCCTGTCTCACTCACACCTCACACACCCACACACCTGCCAAAGGCTGTTACCCTCCAACGCCATCAAAGCACAAGCCTTGCAATTTGTGACACAAGACATTTTCCAGTCCATCAGTCCTACACTGCAGAAACTGAACTACCGTATTCTTAGAAAGACAGGGGGAATCACCGATTCCACAGTGAATGATCTGTATTCTCAGAGGGTTAAAAAATGTCAAGCCACGCAATGTATATAGAGAATTAAGGACATGACTCCATGATTCCAGCATATCAGAGTGCTGTGGAATTCTGAAGCACCTTTCACACCAGAAACAATAACTATAAAGATAACCGTTACTACACAATACTGCTTAACATCATTATGGTTTATAAGTGGACGTTGTCATTTATATTAAGTAGAGTGATTTGTTTTTTGACGTTATAGTTATATTAATGTTCTTGGTGTGAAATGCCCTTTACATGGAATCAAACAACCAGTTGCTATTTCAACTTTCATTTAAGAACTCTTTAATGTAATGCCTCAGCTGTTTTTTCTTTCATTATTACTTTCAATTCAAGCCTTACCTTATCCAATCCCATCTAAAGATTACATGCACATATCTTCCCAGTCTGTCTGTGTCTATTAATAGGGTCTTCATTAAATTACCCACTTTAAAAAAAATCATTAGTCTTTACTGATGGCAGTCAAGCTATTTCAGGCTTCTGATATTCTTACTCTTAAAGAGGAGTCAAAAGTAATTTGTCATGTAATGTGTCACTGAACTACAGTCCTGGTGATGGATCCTCTGATAAAAGGAGGCTTGGCAACTGGCAAGATGATGTGATTTCGAACGATGTGAGCCAGCAAGGAATTGCAAGTAGAGGGTGGGGCAATGAGCAGGTTGAATTTATGTCCTTGCCAAAGGTGTGAATTTATACACAGATGACCTTCCACAAAAATCTGGCTAGCATTCTCCTCCGGTGCAGGTGGAATACTCATTAGCTGCGGCAGACAACTTGACCCATGGTGTTCAGCAAAGCTAGACAGAGTGGTGGGTGACTAATTGTAACATCTTACAAGATGCTAAGACAGGGTATTCCATAACAAGCTTTTGTTGGTCAACAGAGGAAAGCGTGAGACACACGGCCACAGGCCCAGTAGTATAGGTATCCGATGGGACATATCCTCACAAATGGCTGTTCTTTCACATACTGCACCTCAGTACCATGTTGGGATTTCTAGTGACATTTCACAGATCACAAAAAAAGTGAAAAATCATATTTCAGTGATGATTGATGATGGTAATGAAATTGTTATGATGACCTAATTAAAAAGCACTTGATGCCAGTGGATCCAAAACTGGGCATAATCACACTGAAGAATCTGGAACTCAGGTTCAATGCATGGGAAGTCAATTATGCCAATTCCTTAACCACTATATTTCAGTGAAGTAGTGATCATTTATCAAAGTAATAACTGAATAAAATAAAACACTTCGAATAACATCTTAAGGAAAACAAGAACATTCATCATACTAATATGACTGTAAAGCCCACCTCAACACAAATCCAAAGTGATTAAATTGTGACTGACTCACTAATGTACAAATGTCATGATTCAGCAGACTCAGCTGACAACATCCTGCTTGCCTTACCAGACAAGCTAATTGGGGCCTTTCTCAGAAACACAGAATGAGGAGGTGTAGTTTGTTCTGGAAAAATATGAGAACTAATGAAACCATGAATTGAATCAGGGTAAATAATAGTCATACCACTATGACTTGAGTCGTCACTTGATCTAAGGATAGACCAACTACATTACTACAAACTGTGCCTAACATTGTAAATTACCCTCACATAGCCCTAAACGGGCATAATTGGCTACCAGCCAAACACTCAAAATTATGATGGACATGTACATGAACATTACTTTTAAAACAAGAATGGCATATATAAAGTGGGCCTTTTGTTTTGCTTTTAGGCTACTCATCGCTCATCAGTCAGTGTTAGCCACAGGCAAAGGTGATATCAAAAACTTGACTGCTTAGGTCGGTGTGAAAACAAACAGAGAGAGAAACCAACGCACAAAACAGACAACTCTACCCTTTTGATGCAAAAGGAGTTGCATTAACATTCGAACAGAAAGCTCTGTAGGTCTTTGGCCTTGCTTATAGACAATGTTTATGCTAAATGTATTAAACGTTACGCTGTTAAGTACGAAATGAAGTAGCCTAAGCATATGCCACACACAGGTCTACCAAATGAATAAGAGTCATGCCAAAGAATGGTGACGCTAAGGCTGTCTGAGGTTGGCCACCTCTTTGACCAGGCAACAAGCTACAGCAGGCCCAATCACTGCAGAAACCCTGTAAGGCTGCTGGATAAGGTGTTAAAACCAACGACGCCACTTAATTTATTCTGTGAAAGGTCCATGGCCTATGTGACACTATCTAGCCGTAATTTACATGATTTACAACTTATAGGTCAGCGTCAGTCTCGAAAGAGTCTGCCTCTTTAGCCTAATGCTAGCTGTAGTATTACGAGCGGTCACTACAAACTAGCTTAATCCACACAGCACACACCAATTCAGTCTTGGACATTCCTGACCGGATTTAGGCCAATGTGGCCGACAAATGTCGTTTTTGGATAACAGATGCATTTAACTACCAAGCAAATATTGAGAGGACTCCATTTTCATTCACCCAACGTCACACGCGATGCCGTCATAACGGGTCTCTGCACATCATATGATGAACTGGGGCTAGCTCTCGTTGCTCATTTACGCACGCTTTAGCAACACTCTGGGCCCAGAGAGTCATCCCGCATTGTCTTTTTGCAGTTACGCTGTAGCAACTTCAACCACATGCAAAACAAGCAAAGATGACATCGTATTTACGGTGTAATAGTCAGCTTTCTTGCTTCAGCTAAATACGACACTTAGCAATTAACTGGGGGCGCAGCGTCAATCACGGGACCGCTACCTCGGAAAAAATCATGATTTACATTATTACTATAAGCAGTCATAAAATGGTCACATACCGCAATCACGTTTACAAAGGTCGTCTTCCCCGAATACTGCAAACCAACCAATGTTAGTTCCATCTCCTCCTTCCAAAACAGCGCTTTAAACCAGTCCAGAAGCTTGTTAATCAAGGCAATCATTTTGTCGCCGCTCGTTGGAAATTGCTAACGAAATATCAGCTGACTACTTCACCGTCGCGGCGCACAGTAGGAGAAATGTTGCAAAATAGCCTTCCTTCCTCTTCCTGGGAGAAAATTGCACTGAAAACGGCAATAATCGTTATTATTGCCTTGTAATAATCGACACTATCGTAAAAGGCCCCCTTGCTCTGTTTTCTTGCAGTCTCTGTTCCTCCCTATGGTTTGTCCTTCCTCATTGGGTGGGGTTTCAGATCCATGCACAGCTGATCCTAAACAATGCAGGGAGAAGGGCGACTGGTAAAAGAAGGCATGCTGGTCTGGGTGCTCGTCTTAGTCTTCAGATTGCGCCCCCTATCGTAGTCGCACTTTATGGAGTTTGTTGAAATAAACGTCTTGTCTAACCTTTTTAAAGCTATTATTGAGAAACGCTAATCATATGAGGAACATAATTCGACAATAACATTATAGTTTGTACACACATTTTAATGGTCACCCTATAAGAAAAAAATGCATTTGTGCGCCTCTCAGCATTAAAATTTGACTGCACTCCAACAAACTGGCACAGATGGGTACTAAAGGATGGTGGTAATCAAAATATAATAACGTAAGGCGTGCTCTTCACCATATGCAGACCACTTCATTTGACAGGTCCAGGCCTAGGTCTAGCTCTGCGCAGAGTCGTATAAAGGATAATTTGTGCTTTGCCAAATAATAACAATAACCATCTCTTGGTTAGACTGGCCACTGCAACAATAATTCTATGGTTGTGAGGAAAACAGAAAACCATAGAAATCGTATTAAAATAAAGCGCAAAAAGTTACATTTTTTTGCCACATGATGATTCGATTATGTAGTTTCATCGTCAACGACAATAATCTATCAAAAAATATAAGATTAAAAACTACATTAATGTACTAAAACATGACATTTTTGCTGAATTATACACTTTAAAAGGTCTCCAGAAATATATTCAGAGATGGGCAAATGGGAGTAGTCGAATCTGCGGATTGTAAAATGTAAGTAATGTTTTTCGAATCAGTCAGTGGAAGGTGGAGGTGAAGTGTCATCGAGTAAGTTTGGTGGTCACCGCAATGTATTGTATGGGAACTGGTCATGAAGAACAAACGGACTTACTAGTACTGTCATTTAAGTGTACCTAGTTTTGTACATAGAGTTTCAGACATTAACGAAAGACAAGTACTGGCATACTTGAACAGTTGTTTAGCTAGTGTCGTAAGCTAGCTGTGGACTGCTACAGCATCTAGCGATAAGCTAGAAGCTAGCTGTCGATACTGACACTGTTATTAGCATTTAGCTAATGTTACCTGGCCAGTTTCGGCTAGCGTTAACGTTACCAGAGCCGTCCCTTATTAGCAGCTAGACATTCTCTGACGTTACCTTATGTTACCTTCACAAGACATTTCTTTTAGACTAGTAATTCATCTATATCATCTGTTGTAATTACACTTAATTGTAGTAATGGCTTTGAGATTGACTTTTAGACAGTGAGGAAATGTTAAATTGTTATAATGAATGTCTGACGTTAACTGAACCAGTTTATGTCATCACAGAAGTCATCGACGATGAAGGCAAAGGAATTTTCACGTGATATGGGATAAATGTGGCTTCTCCAGCTTCTGAAACGCTGCTATTGACTTTTATTGAACGGATTCCAAAAGTGTGCTGATATTGGTTGATCTATATGTTTATAACTATCGCAAGGGGTACATATCTGTAATTGCTGTGCCTATCCGTTGAGAACATATCCTAATAGTGAGTCCCGTCCCTTCTAACACGGAAACGGAGTTTATGGCATGTCTATCTCCAAATACATTTTGTTATCCTCATCCTCCTGAAGCTGATTAAAATCTAACGGCTAACGAGCACCAGTGTGATCGCTATGGGCACAACGTTGAGTGAACCTTGCATCTATGACAAACTGTCTGAAAGCATCGACATTTTACGGCAGTCGGGATATCGTTATGGCATGTCCGAGAGGGAGATTGAGAAGTTCATTAAACAAGTACTGGAGACCAACGAACCACGGAGGGAGCCACCCCAATTCCCCATTCTGCGAGCCACCATCAAGGTAGGAATCCAATCCAGTGCTCTTGTAATAACATAAGTGAATTAATCAGTGATGATATACTTTGTGCTTATGTTTTGATATTGATATAATTCCTAATAACCTCACAAATCAACAGGTGTTAAGTCAGTTAATAGCCAATAATAGTAAATAGCCCTTATTTTCATCGAGTTTGATCCAATATGTATAATAGACGCAGGTTTGTCAGGTTTGCTCCACACCTTCAGCGGTGCTCCTTCTCTGTGGTCAACCCACAGACAATTAAATGGTTTCTGTGTTTCCAGTTTGTTGTAGCTATAGGTTTCCTGGTGGTAGCTGTGTTGGCTTTCACCTACCCCCAGCATCCTCGTCAGTTGGGGTCACTAGACTCAGACAGCCATAACTGGTCCTCCCCCCTCAGTCATGTGCGGCTACTGTCACTGCCTATTGCCAAGAAGTATAACCTGCAAGGTAAAGTAACTGCGTATCTTATATATTGCATAATGATAGAATTATCTTATTTGTCTGTGTGCAGAACATAAATTAATACCTTGAAAAACTTGATGTCATGTTTTGCCATATAGCCTTGGTAATAATGGATGCTTTGACTGCAAGAAACAAATAAACACTGGTAACTTGTAACTCTAAGTAGTAGCTGTGCAGCTTAAGACTTCCATGTCAGGCTTATCGTTCTCAGGGTTCACAATCTCTGTAAAGCCCCTTTATAACATAATGTCTTGTTTGTTCAAAAAAATACACATGTGTGAGGCCATCCTTAAAAATATTTTCGTTTGCCGTAACCCGACCGACCCTGTCAATTTAGAACCGACACAAACATTTATTTTTTTTTTCCCCTTTAGTCCGACCGACTTGCCGGTTGTAAACTTTATGTTAATACCGACCGATTGTTTTTTTTTTACTCTAAACAACCAATACAAATGCAATAAAATAATATTTATTTTAGTAGGCCCAAGTATTGTGAATATAAATTGCCTACATGCAAACGTGGCTCACTTAAAAAAACCTGTGGCGCCATCTCTACACCATTGGTTTTACGCGTATGTCACACTATGGCCTACGCCGTTTCATTCACACAAACTGATAACGCTTTTACTTGGCACGGTTCTGGAAGAACTGTGGCCAGATCTTTCTCATCCCTTCTCCCCTAGTCTAACGGTGACCGTGTCGGAGTATTGAAATTGGTTGTGGTCTATTCAGCATTTCTCAAAATATGGGTCCGCAACATGGAGACTGCTGGTCCGCTGGAGTCGGTGGAGGAAATTAGGCCCGTGCTTCATCTGATAATTTGCTGCGCAGTTGATCAAGAAACCCGCGGATCGACGAAAAAAAAAAAACAAACGTTTCTGCTATCGATGTCATTAAACATGGAGCCCTACAATTAAGTGGTGGTATGAGCATTCATTCAATGCGCTGTCTGCGCCGAGAGAAACTGCAACTAATCGATAACGTTGGTATCAAAGCTCCGCTTCAATCTGTTGGAAGGCTATTTATTTATTATTTAATCCAAACTTAATAGAACGACGTTGTTTTTTTGGAACTTCCTTAGAAACAGAGCAGAGACTGTATAATACACTGTATAGCATTGAGTATTGTATAGTCAAATTTTAATATAACGTGGCCAAGAGCTATTGTAGCCTTCTTTCTGGGTACATGTAGATGAGCCTTATGACCCAAAAGTCTGCCATGACCGGGCCTCAGGTCAAAGAAGTTTGAGAAAGGCTGGTCTATATAACCTGCATCAGAATGAGGTTTGCAATGTTATGCCTGAAGGCACGGGTTGAAGACCCAGTCAGTTACGCCACGATATGCACATTTGTGTAAATTCATTCCTACGTAATCACCATGACCAAAATTGTACTTTTTTTTTTTACTTTGAATCTTGAAAAAAAAAATATTCACCTACCTACCGACCCATTTTTATTTTTTTTTGGCTGTTACTGCAAACAAAAATATTTTTAAGGATGGCCTGAACAAGGTACACACACACATGCGCACACAAACGCGCAGACACACACACAATCACACTCACACAAACAAACACACACAGTGACAGTGCAGCACATCTCATTACTATAATGGTGCTCAACTGTATTTGCAGGATTTCATGAGTGGTGGAGTGTTGGGGCCTTACATCAAGCTCTGGTAAACTGCTCTGGCTGTGCAGATGTCTCTGCCGTTACAGAGCTCTCTGAGTCTCAAACAGACTTCAGTGGGCTACGTGCCAGACCCCAGCCTGTCTTACTCAAGGTGAGTTTGCCTCTGCTGTTGGTACTGCGAGAGAGATGTCCTTCTCATGTTGAACATTGGTTTATACAGTATGGAGTATGCAGTGAATGCTATACATTTTTGATGGTGAGATAAGAAGGGGAGATGTGACAAAATATTAGGGCAAACAGAGGAGTATACAATGAAAGGAGATTAGTGGTATGTTGAGCCTTCCAGAGGTGTGTACAAATTCCACAAACAGAGACCAAAGTTTGTGTTTGTTTAGCTTGACAATGTGTTTACAGTTTAAAACAAACAATTGACAGTTCTTGTACAACGAGACATTCATATTTAAGTCAGGAACATTTGCCTCTGGGGAAGTCTGTCATATCATCACACTTTTGGACTGCATCATAGATTTGAATGAAGTTTGGCATGCATAAGAAACCCATGGAACTGTACTTGTACGTGTCTTGAATCAATATTAAGTGGGCTAACTGAGTTTGAACAAATCTGGGGGAGGGACTTTGACTTGCTATATCTCCCTTTATGTAGGTCATAGGGCAATGGTTCTCATATTGTTTTAAAGATTTATGTATTGTACTATCACCAAGTTGAAAAATAAGACTTCTGAGTTCTGAATGGTCATAATAATTTCAATTGAATTACAAAAACTAATTAAATATGTCAAATGTTGACAAAAGTTAGATTAGATAGTCTTTATTGTCATTGCCACTTTTTACAAAGGTACAACGAGATTGAAAGTGCTGTCAACTCATGAAGTATACATAAAAACAATAAATAGTTTTAAAAAATACACATATATAAGAATATAAAAAGAATATAAACATATATTGCACTGGATATAGAATGGTTCTGTACAGATTTCACAAGGTATATAAGTATAAGTATATATACTCTTTTGATCCCGTGAGGGAAATTTGGTCTCAAAAGTTAGTTCACAATGTCAATTTCTCCAGAAAGTTTGTTTCTTGAGTCTTTGCCGACATACCATTACTTACTGTACTGTACCTGTGGTACATCACAATTGGGTCATTCCATATCAAATCACTATTTAGGTGGGGTTTTTTTTGTTTTTGGGGGGGGGTGTCATTGTTGCAGCCACCAAAAGATTTGCACAAACCCTGCATTTGTAAACACTTAAATCTCTTTTATAATCTGAGTGTTGGCATCTCGGAGGCATAGATCCTCATTTTACTGTATACTACATTTCCTGTACTGCAGTCTCACTTCCACTCTCGTTTGCAGTTTTGTCTTCAGGGTTAGCCTACTCTAGACTTTTTGCTTTTTGTGAACTATTACTGTTTAGTTACATAACAAGTAGGCTAATATGCATGTGTTTGTGTGTGTGTGTGTGTGTGTGTGTGTGTGTGTGTGTGTGTGTGTGTTGCGGCAGGGCGGCGAGTCTCTGACCCTGCAGAAGCATCAGCTGGAGCAGCTTTACTCGGCCCATGCGGCCTCCATGAGTATCCTACTAGAGGAGCAGGACAGCAGTCTCTCCCATGAGGAGCGATTTCCCCAGGGCCCCGCCAACTTCACCCTGCTCTGGTATACACACATTCCCTTGTCATTTACACACGTTTTGGGTCACTGGTAAATGTAGATGGTAAAGTCTTCGAGGTACTTTGAACAAAGAGGTCATATACTCCCATTTGAGAGAGTTCTTGAAGAACCCTTGAAGAATCCAGAACACCCTCTAAATTACTCTACATGCAGTTATGAAGGGCTGATTTGTTTTTTAACCACTATCTCTCTGCGCTCTCATCATCCTTGGGTGGGTGCAGGAGGTTCGCCACAGGGGCCAGGGAGAAGGTGTTGCGGTGGCTGTTCCCCAAAGCAGAGCTCTGTCACCTGCTGGACAGTGCAGGAACTATGCTGCAGCGCTGCCAAGTCACTCACAGCACCAGTTCCCAAACCAGGGTGAGTGGGCCCGAGGACACATCCAGACACACACACACTACACTGCAGCAGAAATCAGATAGGACACGTTTCTGACCAAAATCAGTTGGTAGAGGGAACGTTTAGTTACTGTGCTGACATAAGAATGCGCACATTAAAAATGCCAATGGCAGGATACTGCTAGCTGGTATGAGCAAAAATGTCTGCTGAACTAAAGAAACTGACATTTTCATCCTGTTACATGATAGGTTCTGCTCTGTTTTGTAAAGGGGTTTCATACAAGGTGCATACTGAATACAGTATGTAGTTGTTCGGGACTTTGATATCAGTGTATCAGTAATGCGTTTTTTCTGTGTGTTTCAGGGAGTGGAGGTGCTAGGCTGGCTGGTAGTGGGAGAGGGCCACCCCACGCTGCGGGTGCTGCCTGTCCACCACTGCCAGAAACAGTGCAACTCCTTCAACCTCTGGCTCGGCCCTGGAGATATGGGTGAGTGCAAACCTGCCATGCACCGTTATGGTTCATTAAAAGGGCATTAGGTTTTACTTTATTTTTTAGTTCTTTGAGCTGGCCACCATGTTATAAAAATGGTCTTATTTGAAATCCTCTAGTGTATGCTGATCCACGCTACTGGCAGATGGAGCTGTTCCCTGGAAGAGGACAAAACATTGTGTGCGATGGCTCGGCCTTCTAAGAGAGGAACAAATGACTTGGCCGAAGCCCATCGGAATGGGAGTGAATGTGGTGTTGGAACAGCCCCCGCCATAGATGACAGGCTCTGTGCTCCTGCTGCATAGAGACCTCCCCACAGGCGCCCAGCTATCAGGAATAGCACCACCGTTTGTTTATCACGTGCCTCTGTGTGTGAACCTGTGCGTTCATCTGTAGGGACTGAACTAATTGCCAGCTTTGCCTCAGCTTTGCCTCAGCCTCTTGAGGGTCTTTTTTCATGAGAAGTTCTCGTTATGATTTCTTGGATGATCTCAAAGGTCAGCGATTCTCACCAAACCCCCGAGTACCTACTAGTGGTGAACCACCACTAGACACAGCTCTCAGGGGTCAAGGAACCAGCTATGAGGAAATCAAGAAGCCGATTCAGAGCCCTATGTGTTCTTTTTGTTTTATGTTCTTCGGTTATTTGGGTCAGGACCGCCCAACTAGCCTGCAGTCGAACTCCTATGAGGATATGATGAATTGGATTTATAACAGCCAGGATGAAGTGGTTGTTTTGTGCTTCATAGGTGTTAGTGACTGTCTGAAAATAAAGGCCTCCATGCTCTAGTGTACAAAATGACTTAATTTAATTCCAGATGGCATTAATGACATTGTATCCAGAAATGCTCTGTTATTCAGCAACCGTTCACATTCTTATTTATCTCTCTGTCTCATTACTTGTGCCAGATTTTGACACCTGGTGGATTGTCGTTACACAATGCCATAGATGATATTCTCTTTATTTGCCTGGTCTGTTAGTCACCTCTGCCTTTGGTGGCTTTGCCTGTGAAAGCACTTTATATTGGTCGTGTCTTGCTGACAGTCACTTTTTTCTCTCCTTATGGAACTCATATTTGTTCTTCATAAACAAACTGTTGCTCTGTCACTGTACATTGTATGCCTGTAGTCACTTACAGGTTGCATATTTACACAAACTGGAATTGTTATGTGTTCCTGTCTTATCACTGCAATCTTGAATAACAGTCTGCTTCGTCCTTAGCTGATAAATTCAGCTTGGTCTTTTACAGGTGATGTGACATTGGACAGATTAAACGCCATGGACACTAATACTTGTTTTATTTTATTTTGAGATATTTCGTCAATGTTGATTTGATTACATGTAATCATGGAGGCAAGCCAATGAAAATATGTTTTGGGTTTATCTTGTCAATGTGTCACAGCATAAAGTTTTGTTAGGTATAATGTAACTGGTGTGTTTCTTTGTTTATTTCCATTTCCCTGGTACTTTGATTTATGGTATAAGCTGTTCTGAAATTAGTTAAGTTAAAACCTTTCTTAAAGGTAAATCCAGTGTTCAGGCTATAAAGGCTACGTTCTGTTATGGAACGCTAAGAATATGATTAAATATTTCATGTTTCATGAATATCAATTGCT
Organism: Alosa alosa; assembly: GCF_017589495.1. Lineage (NCBI taxonomy): Eukaryota > Metazoa > Chordata > Actinopteri > Clupeiformes > Clupeidae > Alosa > Alosa alosa. Next base: position 13,992,885 of record NC_063198.1, on the reverse strand, counting down.
ATTAAGTAACCGATTTATGAAGTCTTATATTATTCTCCGTATTTCTGTGCAATGTCAGTTTCAAACCTGAATACATTAGCATAACGTTACGACTTTGTAGCTATTTCTATAACTATTGCTATCATACAGATTCCGGGGCGAAACGTTTGTGCCTGGTGCATGGCGGGCTGCTGGCGGTGAGTATCCCAGTTTGCGCTGCAACTTCAGAGACCAAGGGAGAGATGGGATTGAAAAATGGGGGACAACGGACAGGATAGTTTCTTGTGGATCTGAAGTGCAGAATTTGCAATTATTTTAACAGGTTCATAGTACTGAAAGAATGCCGATTTGAACTAGACGCTAAGTGGTATCGAATGTCGACTGGATCACGGAGCCAAATGGCAGGTCCGTGCGTAAACTAACATGGGGAGACATCAAGGCCTGTGCTGAAACGTTAGCTAACGTTAGGTAGCTAGATAACTTGGAAACACCCTCCGGTTTGAGAATTGAGTTTTGTTGGCAGTTTGTTTCCTGTATTATCAGATCAGAAACATAGAGATGTCTTACAAACATAATGTATACGGTTATAATTGCACTGAACAGTGTTGACAAATTATCTATTTTGCGAGTGTTTAACTTGTTCGGCGAATGTAATGTTAAACTAGCAAGCTAGCCACTGGCTAGCCAACTGTTAGCTCGTGTTATTTCCATCAGATGTCCAGTTGCGATTATAAAAAAACCCAAGGAAAGGCCTCTCGGTTCCATTGGCATTCGTTGTCAGTTGTCCCTTTGATCGTATTCCATTACATTGCTAATCTAGTGCGGCCTGCTGATTATCACCAGTGGGTAGTTAACTTCGCTAACTATCGCTAGCTGGCCTCGGTAACGTTAACGTTGATGTTGAGGAAATTGTTACAGGCAAGTCCCAAATGCTTTCACATTGACTGGACAGAAATTGTAGGAAAGTTGGTTGCACTTGAAAAGTAGGGTTACTTTATGGTGAGATTTTGAAGACTCTTCAATTGATCAAATGTCCATAGTTTGGACCTTGGAAATATGTCTCGTCTCCTGTTTGACACATCAGCAACACGTTGGAGTGTACGCACGCAGACATAAGCATGGTCATGATGCAACGATGCTGCAACGATGCTAGAAACAATGTATCGGTTTGGGCAAAATAAGTCATAATGTGTCTGTTTCAGGTCCGGTAGGCACATCCTTACAGTTAGGGTATGAATTTTATTTGAAGTATGGTAGGCCTCATGTTTCTGATCTTGTAAATGCAAAATTAAAAATATACAATTGTATAGTAGTGTGTAATATATATACTTTTTTTTGATCCCGTGAGGGACATTTGGTCTCTGCATTTAACCCAATCAGTGAATTAGTGAAACACAAACAGCACACAGTGAACACACAGTGAGGTGAAGCACACACTAATCCCGGCGCAGTGAGCTGCCTGCTACAATGGCGGCGCTCGGGGAGCAGTGAGGGGTTAGGTGCCTTGCTCAAGGGCACTTCAGCCGCAGCCCACTGGTCGGGGCTCGAACCGGCAAGGCAACCCTCCGGTTACAAGTCCAGAGTGCTAACCAGTGGGCCACGGCTGCCCCAACCTTGTTAGGGAATTGTAATAAAATATGTATGCATACATTTGGCAGATTTTTAAAAAATAAAGTCTATTAAAATACTGGTATGCCTTCAAACAACTACTGACTACCTCATCATAATGGTCAAAATAAAGACACATTTGTGCTGCTTTAGAAAAGATGAGTAATCCCGTGTTGTACAAAGACGAATGCACTGTGTGTTACTCTATAATAACATTTTGCTGCCATGAAGGCGGACATTAGCCTTATCGTTTTGTTTATGCAAATTAGTTCACAGGCCAGGTTATCTTAAATAATACATTGTCTACATGGCAATGGGTACATTATAACGGGATCACCACCAGAGTTCAGTTATGCACAAGCAGTCATCCGAAACAGCACATGAGATGCATAGTTCAGCCGGATGTTGCTATGTATATGTATTTGTTTTGGGTTCAATAGCCGGGAACCCAGGAACTGTATTATTTATTAGCAAAGTGGGTTTTTTTTTTAAGTATTCTTTCATGTGTTTGAATTTAGGTCAAGTGATAGGATGGAATAGCCTAGTAACAGGACAGTAGAAATAAACTTTACAATGCTTCTTCCATGAAAATATTTGTAAGTTAAAATGTATAACGCCCAGGACACATCATAATACAAGTTGACCCAATACTTGTTTACGAATTTACATTATCTGGGAACATCTACCTGGGATGGAGGGGGGCACTATTGTAGTTTTTATGGTGTCTCTACCATATGCATTGCCTGTATTTGTGTGGTATAGCCTATGTATTAGCAACTAATGGGGGGCTTTTCCTGGACCTGCAGGTAAAGTGACAGCGGTCCCTAACAAGGATGGAGAGTTTGGGCCTTCAGGCAGTGGCCCTAAGTGATGGCTCCACTGCATACATTCAACAGGCCATCAATGGTAAGATCAGGCTCACCATGTCTATGAAAGGTTATGTGGGATATTTTTTTTGTTTCCAGATTTGTAGAAATGGCTTAGTTTCCACACACTGCCATCATGGTCATCAAGGCTACTCAAAGTAACTACACTGAACCAATGATTCAAATTGTTATGACAGGAGAATGCCACGGTGTTGTACTGAAGATTTTTACGTTAAAAAAAATAAATGCTAGACTCAAGACATGGAAAGGTCCAGTTTCACTCACTTTTATTCTGTTAAATTTGTGCTTGAAATAGTTTTTTTTTTTTTCTTACACCTGTTTCTTTACGTTCTTAGATGGCAACCTTGTAGAGGGAGACACAATCCAGCTGGAGGATGGGACCACAGCGTACATCCAGCAGGTCACTGTGCAACAGAAAGGTTGGTCATGCCACCCGCATAACCTTTTTATTTCTCATGCCTGTGTGTTGTCTTGAATCTGCTATAGCTATAGTGCTATTATATCTACTTTGTTGTTATGGTTTTCTCATTTCTTTTTCTCCATAGATGTACTTGTGTGACAGTGAAAAACACGTTTTCTTAATTGTAACATGAATGCCATAGGTACATGAGCAGTTTCTAAGCTAATGGCTGCTCTAACTGAGACTTTACTTGCTCCTGTCAGATCCCCCTCCCTTTGAGGATGGCCAAGCTGTTCAGCTAGAAGATGGGACCACAGCCTACATCCACCACACACCTAAAGGTTCCGCTGTGACATGTTTCTAGCTTCCGGCATATTAGCAGGATCTCTCCTTTAAAGGTGCTCTAAGCGATGTTTGGTAACGTCACGTCTGTTGACATTCAAACAAAACAGAGCACTAGCTCGCCCCCTCCTTCCCTCTCCCTCCTGTGCAACTGAGACTACGTTTACACAAAGCAGGGTATTTTCCTAAACGAATATCTGGCCATCTACGTTTGCAAATAAAACTGCATTTACACGAGACCGTTTTTTTTTTAAAATGTGTTTACACAAACCTGTGTACCTTCCAAAAAAATCACTTTGGCCGGAGTTTTTTTGGATAACCGTTTTAGAAAGGCGAATTCTCCGTTTGCGTCTAAATGAAAGGATCAAACGTAGGGAAATGTCTTCGTTTATAAAAATACACATGCTCGTGTAAACGGGGTCTGAAACTCTCCTGAATGTGCAGCTCATCAGTTAATGGTTGGAAAAGTGTGTTATATTTTATGGTCCAGGCTGCACCAGGCTGCAGGGGACAGGCAGCTGTGAGGAGATGTTTGCTGTATGTGACAAAATTTTTTTTAGTTCTCAGTTCTTAGAAACTGCATGACATCGCATAGAGCATCTTTAACTGTTATTTCCACCACACCTCCCTGACCCGTGTCCCTTGTAGATGGCTATGACCCCAGTGCGGTGGAGGCAGTGCAGCTGGAGGACGGCAGCACAGCATACATCCACCATCCCAGTGGCCTTCAGGCAGGGAGCACCATCCTCACTGTACAGGCAGGGGGCGCTCTGGAGGAGCTCACGGCTGAGGACCAGGTGGACGCCGACACCATCGCCTGCTTGGAATCCTACTCCAAGGTGCCTGGCCACACGCGGCTCATTCCTGTCAGTTAAACTCCGTTGCCCATTAAAAACTGTGATGGGGAGCATGAATCAAGACACAGACAGGAACGTCTGTCATATGCACTCAGAAGTCTGTTACAGCGGTCATGGAAGGCAGTCGACTTAAACATTTTAGTAACGCACACCTAGCCGAGAGTGCAAAAGCCTTGCAAGGCTCCAGAATTAATGATTGGCTGCTAGATGTTTATTTTTTTTTGTTCAATTATTTAAAGTCTGAACTTTACAGGATTTTAGAGCTCCTTGAATACAACCGAGCATGACTGAACTGAGCATTCTAGTGTAAAGCTTGCCCTAGGCCCTAGTAGAAGGAAGGAATATGCCTCTGCATGTTTACGACATTCTCAGGTTCTGAAGCTTCCCTGTTTTTTTCCCCCCTTCAGATGGCGACAGAGATGCCGACTAGCAAGAGGATGGGCAGTACCAATGGGCATCAGGAGCATACCACTGTGCAGGTGGGTACGGGGATACTGAGTTTGGGAAGAAGCCAGCTTTTTATCATATTCATCACTTTTGATTCCTTTTTCTAATGAAAATGTCAGTACAAAAAACATTTTGGTTTGTGGTGTGTGAACTTTGTACCAAACATTTCAAAAAGAGCTGGGTTTAGCTTAACAATCTCTCTGATCAGCTTTAAATTGTTGTGCCCCTTAGGTGATGTTTGAGGGGAAGACGTGGGGTTCTGCCAAGGTCCAGCAGACGGCTGAGAAGAGTTTTCGCTGTGAATTTGAGGGCTGTGGGAGGCTGTACACCACAGCTCATCACCTGAAGGTACAGATCTCACACATGCACACAGACACAAACACAGACACACACACACAGCTTCACAACAATTTCGTCAAAGGTGAGGCTTACATTCCCCAACTTGATGTAGAAGTATGTATCAAGATGAATCGGCATGATTGCACAATAGCAGGCTCTTGCTGTCCAGGTAGAGGTCTGACTGGCTGCTTACATGTCTACTCTTTGCGAAGGTGCACGAGCGAACGCACACAGGCGACCGACCGTACCGCTGTGAGGTCCTGTCCTGCGGCAAGGCCTTCGCCACGGGCTACGGCCTGAAGAGCCACCTGCGCACGCACACAGGGGAGAAGCCGTACAAGTGTCCCGAGGACATGTGCTACAAGGCCTTCAAGACGTCAGGGGACCTGCAGAAACACGTGCGCACTCACACAGGTATGAGGATGGGTGGATCAGGTGACGCTGCCATGGTATGCGTAGTCTACATGGCTGGTGATTAATCACTTTGGACTTTCCTGTTGGTTCTGGTGAGAAGTTTATATGATATCCATAGACATGATTCATGGAGTTGGCATAAAAGAGTATTGTAGACCACAAATACGTATTACCATGTCTTCTTGTTACCCACTCTGTGTGTGTGTGTGTGTGTGTGTGGGGACAGACACACACACACACATATTTGCATTGAAAAGTATTTACACACAGACCTATATCTCTTGTACACCATCTGTCTGTAGGTGAGAAGCCGTTTAAGTGCCCGTTTGAGGGATGTGGACGCTCCTTCACCACTTCCAACATCCGAAAAGTCCACATCCGCACGCACACAGGCGAGAGGCCCTACATGTGTCCAGAGCCTAGCTGCGGACGCGGCTTCGCTAGCGCCACCAACTACAAGAACCACATGAGAATACACACAGGTCAGAGCTACGGTCAACCCCCCTTTACTGGCTACGAGTCAGAAACATACAAACCCAGATCACAACCTTATAAAGGAAACATTACAGATAGCATACAAAGGAAATGGTTACCAGAACAACTTTTTGATTTTTGAATTGCTTTCAGCAGCAGGATTAGGCCTACATTACTATGCTCACAGTGATTCACAACAACATAATGGAGTAGATTAAAATGCCTAGAATAGAGCAGAAACGCTAGCATCTGGACCGATGTGAATTACAGTTGCCAAGAACCACACACAAAGCAAGTGAGTAAGCAAGCAAAACATCTTTTTTTGGGGTTTCTGTTGCCTCTACTGCAGGAGAGAAGCCATACATGTGCACAGTACCTGGCTGTGGCAAGCGCTTCACTGAATACTCCAGCCTGTACAAGCACCATGTGGTGCACACGCACTGCAAGCCCTACACCTGCAACCACTGTGGCAAGACCTACCGACAGACCTCCACCCTGGCCATGCACAAGCGCACCACCCATGGAGACTTCGAGGCCACAGAGGAGGGTGAGACCCAGGGTTTGGGACGTGGGGTGGGGTGGTGATGAGAACATGTATTTGGTGGGGGGAGTTTCTCAGTATAAAGCTGCCGTTTGCATGTCTATTTTAAGAGCGGTATCAGGAAACAGGGATGCCTAATTGGTATTGATCATAGAAAGCGCCTCTGTGGGGGGAACCTGGCACCGTGCTCTCTGGTTACGACCTCTAGAATGGCATTCTGAATGCACTCGGCCATGTAGTTGCTGTCACCTCAGCTATTCTGAAGCCTTTTAGGGTATCTGAATTATGACTCCTAAAGCTTGTGTGAGAGTGCACACACAGACACACACACACATGCATACACATACATACATACAGTTAAGAACAAAATTATTCATACCCCTGGCAAATATTGATGTAATGTTGATTTTCTCTTGACCAATATGTTTGTTCTGACTGAAAATGACACTGACACATGCCAAAATGTTGTAAGACAATGTGGTAGAAACATGGAATCAAAAAAGACAATGGAACCTGGTGAACTTCTCAAAGTAAACGGTAACATTAAAACAAGGGGCTACATTGAGATTTTTGGTGGAAAAGATCAGGCAGTCTGTCGAGAGACCTGCCCCAATGGGCATCATTGGACCAATAAACCACATAATGATCCAAAACCAAGCCATACATAATAATTTTGGACTTGCCATTTTTCATAAAAATGTTAAAAAAAGATAAAAAAAATATAATTTTTTGATTCCATGTTTCAGGGGTATGAATAATTTTGTTATTAACTGTACATACACACACACACACTCACATTTAAGTGGAGTCTCTTGATTCCTTTTTATCATTAACACATGACTTGCTGTTAACTCATTGAATGCCAAGCTGTTTTCGGAAGCTTTGTCCTAGAGTGCCAGCAATCTAGACCATTGTAGATGATTTCTGTACAGCCACAGCATATTCTGTGTTATAGCTATGAACACACATGGCTCGTTTAAAAGGTGAGACTTTAAGCCCTCAGTGGGTGCAAACCATGTATTTCTACACGCCTCTGTTCCTGAGAAATCCCAAGCTAGACAGTGGCTAGTTTTCATCAAAATCGCTGTTTTTTTTTTTCTAGAAATGGAGATATAACTCCTTTCATGAAAGTGTTGCCTGTAAACTTTCCGGGAAGTGATCAGCGAGACCTGGCAAGACTGCCATCTAGTGATAGACCCACGAAAATGGCCTGGTTTTGAGATGACGTGCATGCGTCACTGATTCGACCCAAAGCGGCAACCGCTTGAAAAACCGCTTTTTTTTTTTAAAAAAAGCTAAAAATGTAATATTACGTTTTTGGCACTCAATGAGTTAAGCATGAGATTAGTCCCATGATCCCTGAATAGCCACCTATATGTAGGGGGAATGTGTGGAAATGAACATGCTTGTTTGTGCACATGTGGGAAGCATGTGAGAGATGGCGATGATGTTTATGATCTCCGTGTGATTAGCAGATAGCGAGGCAATGGAGCAGCCTCTGAAGCTGCAGCAGGCAGAAGGGTTCGATCAGAAGGAAGGCGTGGTACAGATGAGCACAGACGGCATCATCGGGTCTCAGGTAACGCCCAACATGCGTGTTGTCACTGGACGTTGGGGCCCCATCGGGGCTTACAGGGACAAAGTTGCTCAGTCTAGCTCCTGGGCCTTCACACTAGTCTGTGTGTTGGGTTTGTTCGCCATGTAGAGTTTCACTAGTTCAATACAAAGGCCTTGATATTTTTGACGTGCTTGCATCTGCTAGATAGAAGGTTGTATGGAGCCTCAGCAGCTCTACAGGGAGTCAGGCATGACACCGGGAAGTTCAGTATACATTCATGAATTTCCCCCTGTCTTGAATTTCCCCTTGGTGATCAATAAAGTAATCTATCTATCTATCTATATCTATCTATCTATCTATCTATCTATCTATCTATCTATCTATCTATCTATCTATGATGGTGTTGAAGACTATAGCGCATGGGTGTGAATGTGGAGCACTAGAGGGATTTTTTTTTTTAATCATGAAAGACGTAAGGGTGTTTACGATGACATTTGATTGTGTTTGCTGAGTCTGTTCTGTGGATTGATTTGATCCGTTTGGTTTCCCAGGTCAGCCTGTCAGCTGAGGAGCTACAAGCTCTTGGCACCGCCATCACCATGGTAACGCAGGATGGCACCACCATCACTGTTCCCACGCACCAGGGTGACATCATGGGCACGACGCAACACCATGTTACCATGGTTTCAGGCGACGGCAAAGAACTGCAGCCCGTAAGACTTACACAATCGCAGCAATCAGAGCACACGCACATTCAGGATGGGACGCAGCATGTCACCGCTGTTTGTTTGCCCTTTTCCCAACAGCTGACGAAAGCATAATTAAAACGCTAGATCTCCATGGTAACCTCTTTGTAATCTGCCAAATGTTTATTGTGTTCTATTTTAAATGCCTCTCCGTCTCTGTATTCTCAGGTTGCCATAGTAACATCAGAAGCAATTATGAGCGGTGGGTCACAGGTGTCGCCTCATTACCAACAGGTGGCGCTGCTGGCCACTGCCAACGGCACGCAGATTGCTGTACAGGTGAGTGGCCTTGGGAACTTGGTTGGAGATGGTTTGTCTGCTTCTTCTTTGATGCTTAGCACAGAGCATAGCAGGTTCTGTTACTGGATGTCTGTGGGATAGAAAATGTTTTTGTTTCTTCGGTAGAGATGCAAACTATTTTTTGTTTTTAGAAAGGCTACCCAATTTACCAACAGTCTGATGGTTAAGTCCTGATGCAATAATGTGTTGATAATTCTGTTTCCGGGTCCAACCAGGCCCCAGAGCGATTCATTTTTCCCAAAAGTAAAAAGTGGGAAAGAATTTGGTTCGACCACATTTATAAACAACATCAGTGTTAATCATTCAAATATTCTGTGTGTGTTCGTGTGTGTTCGTGTGTGTGTGTGTGTGTGTGTGTGTGTGTGTGTGTGTGTGTGTGTTGTGTGTGTGTGTTGTGTGTGTTGTGTGTGTGTGTGTGTGTGTGTGTGTTCGTGTGTGTGTGTGTGTGTGTGTGTGTGTGTGTGTGTGTGTGTGTGTGTTTGCACGCCTAGCTGGAGGAACAGCAGACGCTGGAGGAGGCTATCAGCATGGCGACAGCTGCCATCCAGCAGGGCGGTCTGTCTCAGGAGGTCGGCAGCACCGAGAACGGCTGCTGAACCTTTCCCGACCTCCACCAACACCACCACCATACCCGCTGCCTACCCAGCCCACCATCCACAAGTCACCAACGCTGGTGACCCTTGAGCACTGAGGACAATGTCTCCAGGACTAACAGGGACACAACCTCATTCATAGAGACAGAGAGAGAATTGCAAAAGGGAGTGAGTCAAAGAGAACGAACTGCGAGTGGTGACATGGATAGAACTTCTGGCCTCCTTAGATCTGATTAATAACAGGTCTGTCTCTTTTTGGTTGTTGTTTTGTTTCGTTTGTTTGTTTGTTTGTTTTTCTTGTTTGGTTTTATCCGGTAGGGCCTTACTCTCGAGTCCAGCTGGCTTTCAGGCCAGCTGCTGTCAACTGACTGTCAGCGCTGAAAGTGGATTTGAGCCTGAGTGCGATTTTAGCCATCAAACACTTGGATGTGCATATGATAAACGGGTGTTTCTTCAGAGTGTGTGTGTGTGTGTGTGTGCGCGTGAGTCTGTGCGTGTGCTTGTGTGTGTGTGCGTGAGTCTGTGCGTGTGCTTGTGTGTGTGTACGTGAGTCTGTGCGTGTGTGTGGAGGGGGTATTTGTGTGTGTATGTTTGTGTTTTTGTGTGACCAAGGAGCCTGGAGCCTCTTGGTGGTTTTTGTTTTCTTTTGAAGGATTATTAGCTGGCCCGTGACTGTAGATCATGCACATGTCTGTGTGAAAGCGTAATAGCACAATTGCGTTTTGCTGCAAGTGGAAGGGCTGCCCTTTTGAGCCAGTATGAATCTTTAATATATCTTCTATTTAGGCCAGTGATGTTTACATTTGCCAATAAATTAGCTTTACACTTTCAGATGCTTCTCTCATTAATTTGCTCTCTGGTAGTATGAATTGGCTTGAGTTACTTATACATGACAACTGAGAGTTGGATTTATCTGACAGGTCATTTATTAGGTTTAAGAGCCAGTTTGATTTAATTTGCTATATGCATGCAGTACCTTAATACAACACATGGGGGCAGAGTTCCACAAAATAAACACAATTTCTGAACAGATGTGGTTTTGAAGGAGGTGTAATAGTTGGCTGCAGTTTTACGTAGCACGCAGTAGGGGGTTCCATGTATGTGTAGATGACAGAATGTTATTGAGTGTTCTTTGTGGTGTGCTTCCTTAAGATCCATCTACTAAGTATCCCTGAATTCCAGTCTAAGAATGTGAGAATGGTTCCCTGTCAGCACTGTTTATACATAACGTCATGAGTGTTCTGGTAGATGACATTGGGGATGCCCACTCGTAAAAAATCCAGAGGAACTGAGAAAGGGACAGGGACAGTATTGTCAAAGTTTACAGAGGAACTGGGAAAGTGTCCAAGACAAAAAGGGGAACCTAGATCTGTCTTCAGTGCATTTGCCTACTAGTTTCTGCCCACTCCCATTAATCTGTTCCAGGCCATCACTCAGGCTAATAGTGTGTGAATAGTGTGTCTGCCTGGGTATTGTTGTGTCTGTTCTATATACCGCAGGCCAGATGAAAGTCTTTTTTTTGTCTTACTTGAAGAAAGAAAACACTCACTGATTGCCAACTTCTGCCAGACCTCAATAGCTTATGAAAAATAAACATGTGAACAGAGTGTGTGGTCATTTGGAACTAGGCCAAATTGAGCGGTTTGGATCATGGTGACCTGAAACAGATATAAACATTACGACCAACCAGCACTAAACCAAAGGAGCTCATTTTCTTGTATACACAACAGTCTTTCCCACTCCCCTCCCCTCCCTGTGGAAGCCTAGTCTACCTCGACAACAGCCTCTGATTGGCTGAGGTGCCATGACGACACTCGGTGCCAGCACCAACAGCTGCAGTGAGAGAGGCAGGAAGTGGTTTCTGTGGCTGAGGTCTTGAGAGAGGCTGGAGGAGAGTGCAGGCGTTTCCTCCCTGTGCGCCGCTATGCACTCAGCCCCAGTGCTTCAGTGGAAACCACGGCGGTCTTGATGGCCTTCGCCTCGATTGTTCCACTGTGCACCGCCGACCGTAAGCTATTTCCCGTCTGTGTCATGTCAGGAAGTGAGGAGAGGAGGTACAGCAAGCGAGGGCCTACGCCTTGCTGAGACTCGCAGCGCCTCCTCCCCAGCACCTCGCACCGTTTCTGCCCTAACGAAAACACACCCACTAACTGCACTCTTTAGCAAGCTTATCTTTACAGCCCGAGTTGATAGCAGTGGGTGGTTCCAGTCATAACTTTGCTCTTAGAGTAAACATGAGCACTATTCTTCTACTGGTTCAATCTGATCAACTGTCTGATGGGCCCAGTGTTTTGCTGTTCACCCTCATCCTGTTAAGGCAGAGGGCAAGTCTGAACCTAGTGTAGGCCTACTCAGAATGTACTGAGTAGGCTGGATTGACTGTGTGAGGTTTTACATAGTTTTTATACTGAAATTTATAGCAATTATTAAGCCGTTATTATCTACTAAGCAGCACCTGTTCATTTGCTTTTCCATACACTCTACACCAGAAAATCTCAGGGGTGATAATAACCTTTTATGATTGTCTGCTTAAGAAAAGCAGCAGATCCCTCTTCACAATAGCAGTGATGAGCAGCCATTGTCCATTGCTGAGGCCAATGACAGACATTTAGCTCTTTTCCCCTTCCAAATACTGGGCTTTTTTGTCTGAAATGTTCCAGGGTGTGTCTCCTTTCGGTACCTTAAGGCAGATCAGGTTGAATGGTATCTTTAACCTTTTCAGCTGGTAAAGGGGGGCACCCATGATCTCATCACCCTTGGGGAACCAAAGCCGGGCTGTCTCTTCCCCAAACAGCTCACTATGCTAAGTGTTATCGACCCACATCTTGTCTCTGTTCTGTTGGCTTATTATTGTTTGCCTATGGGTGAGCCTGGGCCACAGTTCCTTGCCTTTTATCGCTCTCTTATCTGGTGCACAGCGCTCAAGGGTGTGGCAAAGACTTGAGCCCAAAGCTCTCACTCAGTCTGGCCACAGGGGAAAAAAATGTTTTTCCCCCTCAGAGGTCAATGTCTTGAATATACCCATATGATCCCAGGGGACTAGCCAACATAATTACTCTAAAGAGGAGTGAGAAAAACAACCCTTGAGCATGATAACCTCCCCCCAAGCAGCCAATGGTTTATCTCTTATTTAATAATCTCATTGAGAATTCCCAGATCATAGGCACATAATGTTTCAATAATCAGGAGAAACAAGGGCAGGGGGTAAAGAGTTTTAATAGAGTGATTTGGAGAGAATAGATATGAGAAAAGGCACTATTCAGTGTATGCAGTCAACTTCAGTGTCAAAATAATGTACAGGTGGTGCATGCATGTGATTCTGTGACAGAATACACTATATCAGATATATCAGAGGAGGACTGTTAAATATGGGAACAATGTGCATTGTTTTTCTGTCTTGAAGGGGGAAATAGGAAACCCTTGGTTGGTGTCCAGCTTGGGTTTAGCACGGACACAAAGAAAGTTTCAAACGGTCTCCATGTCTCAGGGGCTTGATTTACAGAGCTCGGCCAGCTAGCTGCTCATATGGAGACCACACCAGAAGCCATGTCAGATGCTTAATGTCCTGTTTGGCTGCCATTATTTACCCTCTTCTTACTAAACCCACACAACTCACACTCTCAAGAGATATTGAGAAAATACTGCCGTGTTTATACGTGGTTGTGCATGTTTGTATTTCTGTGGGTTTGAGTTTGTCTGTCTGCTTAGATGCTATCTAAAAGTGTGTGGTTGTTTAAGCAGTAGTTTCACCATTCCTTGTGAATCTATGGTACTTTGTTCATCAAATGATATAGTACATCATGCAGACCAGGGTTCTGTGTTACATTGGTTTCTTTGCTGTGGATGTGTGTGTTTTTGTGGGTCTGTGCGTCACGTTGTGTTTGAGAGTTTTCTTTGTGTACATTGTCAGTGTGTGTGTAAAGGGTTAAGCGGGGCAGCAGGGCTTCATTCAGCAGGAAAGGGTTAACATGCCAGGGCCTGCAGAAGGAGCTCCAGCATGGGGCGAGTGTTTGGTTTGCTGCTGCCGTGGGAGGGTGGGGTGGGGGTTGTTTTGGGAGCAGGGGAGACGAGTGGAGTGAAGGTGGGGGCCAAGGGGGGCAGGGCACAGGAGGTTGTGTTTTCAGAGAGGATATGGGCCGGGGCGAGGAGAGAGGAGGGGAGAGGGGACTAGAGTGTGAAGTCCTTTTTACGCTTTCTGTCTGACCACTAACCACACCACCCCCTACTCTCCACACACACACCCCTTCCCCTGCACTTCTCTCAGGGGCGGCATACAAGGATTTATCCCGACAGCTGCTCCAGGCTTGGGTTCCCGGCAGCCACAGAGAACAATATAGGCTTTGTGGAGGAGGGTTGGGAGAAGGGGGAGCGAAAGGGAGGGAGAGAGAGAGAGAGAGAGTATATAGGATATAGGGAGGGAGAGAGAGAGAGAGAGTATATAGTATATAGGGAGGGAGAGAGAGAGAGAGAGAGAGAGTATATAGTATATAGGGAGGGAGAGAGAGAGAGAGAGAGTATATAGTATATAGGGAGGGAGAGAGAGAGAGAGAGAGTATATAGTATATAGGGAGAGAGGGAGAAAGAGAGGGGTAGTAGAGGTACTGGTAAACAGCTGCTAAAATGATTGAATCACATCATAAAATGGGCCTACCTTGTCTTATCTCTTTTAATTACACCCTTGTCTATTGTCAGTTTTATGCCATGCTGCTTTTACGCATATCTTGATTTGTCATTTGACTGGAATGCAACAGGGTTTAGTTAGTGAGTTATCATGTTGTAGAAAATTACCTCACATCAGTTGGTGATGTATTACTGATAGCAGAGCAGATGCACTTGGGTATTAACAAGAAAAGAAAGTTTCAAAGCAAAGCTTCGCTAAGTCCACATATATCAACAGGTAGGTAAGGCTCTTACAGGGGGGACAGGAACGTTTCAAATATGTTTTCTCAATAATTGAGTTTGAGTTGAGTTTCTCAATTTCTTTGATTTAACTAGCATTCCCTATAAATCTAACCACACCTACATCTCATCAACTTAAAAACTCGACTTATGAACATCAATGCCAAATGTCACTCCAAACAGCAATGTTGAGTAGACATTGTCACCACTTCCCACTCCCAAAACAAACCAATCACTTTAATCAATAAGTAGATTTGCTCTACAGCTACACTGGACTGAACATCTCTCATTGATAACTTTTTCTGGAGCAAGACTTTCTGTTAATAATCCTAAAGAGAGCATGTGACTATCAAGCTGTTAAGTCATGTGACACTGGTCATTTGTTTCCCAGGCACAAAAAACATGTGAAGAATTGGTCACCATCAACTACCATCTATATAAAATGGCCACTCCTTGTCATTCAGAAAGGCTTTCTCCTCCACCTCCACCTCCACCCGGCCATCTCCCCTGCTCCACAGCCGCCGGTGGGGGGGACCTACAAGGAGGAGAGAGGTGTGGGCTTGGCAGCCGAGGGGCTCCTTTTGTGATGCAAGGCGGGTATAAATCACTAACCGCACAACACAGCCGAGAGGCAGCCATTTTCACCCGGGACTGGGAACGATGACGAGGCTTTCAGAGACGGCCAGAACGCATGAAAGGGTAGCCGGGGGGTGGGTGGGGGGGTCGGACGGAGGTGTGTCTGTCGTTAGCGCCGCTGCAGAATATCCTGCCGTGGCCTCTTGATCAGTGGCTCCATGGCAAAGGGCCTGGGAGGTAAACATCATGAGTTTGCTGAAGGTGTCAAATGTATCTGACGACATGGAAAAGGAAACAGAGGCAGCGAATTGGCTGAGTGACGATGGGAGATAGACAGAGAAGTGCTGTGTAAAGACCCAGTAAACAAGTATTACTTAGTCTAAAAGCTTCATCAAGTACCATGAGTGTATGTGGGTGGATTTTTGAGGTGAAAGCATTTTGCACTACACACAGACTTTTGGCTATGTGGCTACACACTCTGAACATTCAGGTCTACAGCTTTGTGATAAGGAATGTTTCAAAATTCAGTGTTTCTCTCCAGACATTCTTTATGTTACACTTAGTGTAACATGTTGGTAAGACTTCAGACTGCATGTTCACATCAAACAGAAGCAAAACATGTAGCAACAAGTAGTCTCAGTGCTTTAACGCAAAATATAAATCCTCCCATTTGTTCCCCAAAAACCCCCTGAATGCAGATACCATTTTTTTTTTTTTTGCTGGTGATCAAATGTGAGCCATTGTTCTTTGCCAGACCAATTAAGAGGGAAAAAAGGCAAAACAAAAACCCTAATCCTTCAGGACAGTGTTGTTTGGCATCAGCTGAAGGTGGGGGTTGGGGTGCAGTATACAGCCCCAGCGCCGTGGCTCTTTTCTGCCCTAATTGGGGGAGAATGCATTTGGCCGCAGACCAAGCTCTGGCCTGAGGATTAACCAAATGGTCACAAAGGGGGTCCACCCTCCAGACCAACTGGTGACCTCCATCCCTAACACTGCCCTACGGCACACTAAATAAAGCCTGTGTGTGTGTGTGTGCGCGCGTGTGTGCGTGTGTGTGCGTGCATGTGCTTGCACGTGTTTGTCTGTGTGTGTGTGTATGTGTGTTTGTGCATGTGTGTGAAACCGTATGTCATTTCGTTTGCATGTGTTTTTGTGTGTTTTGACTGTGTGTTTGGTGTTGAGTGTACTGTACTGAGAAGTTCTTCACCCCTCTCACTTCCTCACCTCCCCACGTGTGAGAGAGGAGGAACAGCACTGGTGTGATTTTAATCATAAAGTTGGTGGTGTGAAGAAGGATTAGGCTGTAAACAGGGTGTGGGTGCGTGGACACAGTGGGGTAGAGGGGCTTAGCTGTTTTACATCCAAAAGAGTGTGTGAGTGCATGTGCCTGCCTGTGTGTGTGTGTGTGCGTGTGCGTGAGCGTGAGCGTGAGCGTGTGAGTGTATGTTTGTGAGCGTGTGAGCGAGAGAATGCATATGTGTGTGTGTGTATCTATAATATCTTTTGTTTTTAAGATTTAAGTAGTCTGCTTATTAGTCTGTTTGTGTGTCTATGTTTACAAATGTGTATGTCTGTGTAGTTGTGACTTGTGAGTAAGTGTGTGTGTGTGTGTGTTTGTGCTGTGGGGCTGACATTAGCTGTGGTGTGGTGTGGTGTGGTGTGGGTTGTGGCTCTAAAGCCCAAACACAGACACACAAACAGCAGAGCCCAGGGCCAGGGCGGGCTTGTGTGTGAGAGAGAGGAGGAACACTGAGCCATTGACTCCCAGCTGAGAGCCTGACAGATTGATGTCCCAGGCATCCCAGAGAGGAGGGAGACCCTGGAGAAGGGGGTAGGATGGAGGGAGGTGGAGATGGGGCCTCTTGGAACACTTTTTAAAGTTGGGGAGGGGTATTGTTTGGGCTAAATACATAAGAGTGATCTACATTTGCAATCCACAGGCTTTAGTGAGATTAAATCAGCATTGTTTCCATGTTCTTATGCACATTACTGATGCTAATTGAACACAGATTTGTATGATGCTTTGCACTGAATGACGTGTTATGCTGGAAGCAAAAGTTCAACAACACTTTGTTCAACAACACTTCCAACAAGACTTTGGCAACTATACGGTAGATGAGGAATACAGATCATAAAAAACCAACCATGTATGTTAGACCTGATATCACAATGTATGGGGTTTGTTGATAATACCTTTAGTATTTTATATCACTAACTAAGCAACTTTTGCATGTCGTCACCAACTCCAACCCCTCTGCTTTGTTATTACATAAGTCTCTGAACATAGAGACGGGTGAACTGGCCCCGACACACAACACCGGCTTTTGTTCACACTCAGTGAAATGCACAAAGTATGTTCGCGGTTTCCCCCATCTTCCTTTTCTTAATTTAGGCTCTGTGTAATTGGATTAGGACTGCACACTACTGCAGACACCAAGCCAGGGGTTTTTGCTCTAGGGGCTTTGTGGGAAAGAGAAAAAAAGTTACCCAGTCTCAAAAAGAGATGGGGATCTTGCCTGGATACAGCTGTCGACCAATCACCAGCCAGAAGAGTCTATAAACAAAGTTGGAAAGGGCCTCGGCAGCTGGGAGGTCAAAGGCCAATCAGTTGTTTTTGGTGGCTTCTCAGAGACTTCAGTCGTCGCAGAGTCAAAGGTGGGGAGAGGGAGAGAAGAGAGAGAGTGAGGAGGAGGAGAACAGAGGCCTCAGTCTCCATTTTCAAGGCCCTGCAACAGATTACCACATAGCTGGCTCTGCCACACCTCAGAAATAGAAAAAAACAAAACAAAACTCCACCTGTGATCAAAGCTGCTGCACTCCCATTCACCCCAGGCCAACGCTACTCCTGAAGACAAACACAGCCCGACACATGACGCCTTTATAGGGCTACAGGCCAGGACCTGTAGCAGTGAATGAGTTTGACAGAGATTCGACATGGATGGGTGAGCTCTGTTTCTGCTTCGCTGTCAAATTAAGGCATGGAAAGTCATTGATCCTCAAACGAGAGAGGACGTATCGCAGATAGGATCTACAGTGTAGTTCTTGCTTTGGCTGAGTAGTGTGTTTGTGCAATGAAGGGGGAAAGAAATTACCGTCCCAAGAACAACAAACATGGTGACTTCAGTCCAAGAAGTCACCGCCACATCTGTCTTCTGTCTCAGTCCGATGGCCAGATACCATTATCACTCAGATAGCAGCTACTCTATTTTAGCCATGCCCTATCTCCTCCTTCACTGGAAAGAATGGTTATGGGCGTAGGCAGAAGCATCTGCCTGTGAACGCTGAGGCTTTTCCAGCAGCTGAAAGTGCAAGAGAGCTTGCGAGGAGAGGAAGGAATGTGATGGCAGCTCAGCAAAGCCTGAAGGCCCAGCAGAGCACAACAGGCACACAGCCAAAACCCTCTCTCATGACCGTGAGGGGTACTAGCGTCGGCAAAGCTATCTCTCTCTCTCTGTGCCTGCCCCCAGATAGGCTTCATCATGGAGGTTTACACAAACCTGGACATATTTACGACCAAAACGTGTGAGCCTTCAGTTAAGAATGCTGGTGTTTGGCCGACAACTCCGTGCACCAGGACGAGGACACAGGAGAATGTCATGGCCCTACAATACCACTACCTCATTTGTGAGGTACAGGCACAGGGAGCACTTAAAGAAAAACAACCAGGCTCCATTATAATTATGGGAAAATAGAACAGCAACAAAAATACTAAGCAATTCCAAATACTTTATGTCTACATGCCCTGCTTATCAGCAACTAACGTATGGAATTCTCACACTATTATAGAGTTTTATTTGTCTTAGTGCTTTCAAAGAGAACCCAAACTGAAAAGACCATGAGAACAGCTGACGGCCTTGCTTGGACTGCATTCCTGTTTTATCTCAGCCATCTGCAATGTGAGACCGTCTTAGTTGGCTCAACTAAGTTAAAACAATTCACATGTTGTGTGTGTGTGTGAGTGTGCGAGTGTGCGTGTGCACATGTGTGTGTGTGTGTGTGTGTGTGTGTGTGTGTGCACTTTCCAAATTGAACTAAATGGGATCAGACACCAAAGCAAGTGTAATGTGACCGACAAGGTTATCTATGAAGGGGTAGTCTCAACAGAGATTGTGGAAGACAATAGAAATAGTGCATATGTGTGTGTATTTGGAGAGGGATGCAATGTACAAGCTTACTCAACATTGTAAACCACCCTAAATCCATGTGTGAAAGTGTGTGTCTAAAAATGTCTTATGTTTTGAGACACTGCGAAACTGAACAATTTGTATTGTTTGTAATCGTGTCTGTGGCTGCAATAATGATAAGAAACGACTGCAGCAAATGTTGCCAATGGAGCACCTTTCTTCTTCGTATCAGAGTAGCATGCTACTGTTTCTGTCTGTAGCATGCTCTCTGCAACACACACACACACACACACACACACACACACACACACACACAGAGACCAGCTTACGCTTTTGAATTACGTCAGTGGTTGTATCCAAATGCTGCCCTCATAAATCCTCACACCCACAAGAATTTATCATCCAGAGAGTGCGCACACATGCACACACACTCACACATATACAAACAAACAAATAAAAGTCCCCTTTTGACATCTGACACCCACACCATGTTTACACTCTTTCTATTCTACCCATCTTCACACGTTCTTTATGGCGTAATGTCACCTCCCAAGTCTGCCTGCATCCACACAACTCTATAAACAGACATGTGTGGCTGCAGTTTGTGGGGATCTATAATTATCTTAACATAATTTGATAGTTATCCTGGAAGTACTTATGCACATTTTCTCTAATTCACGTTGCTGTTATGTACAGGCAATGATGACTTGTAAATTGTAGTATGACAATGTGAAATACTGCTTCTTTTGCCATCATGTAGATAATTCAATATAGCATACTGGTTGTTTTGTTTTGTCAAAAGGCACACCCCTTTAAATATGAAAGTTAGTTGACAAGTTGAAACCTTTGGTCTTATTCATTCACTTGGCTCTCAGCCTTTTGGCTCCAGTGAAAGACCTCCACATGGACATGCAGTTTCGACTAATGCAGAAGCCTCATTTCTGTGTGTGTGTGTGTGTGCAGCGCACAAGAGCAGATTTACCATGGAAACCTTCCACGGCTGGCAAACGTTTTATGTGAGCAGCAGCTCTGGCTGCAGAAAGGCCTGAATAAGACATTTAGCTCTCAATGGTGGCCTCTTTTTACCCGGTAACCCTCCATGCAGAGTAATCCAGCAGAGGCTGTTGTCACAGCCTGAAAAGTTGGGCCCACCTCAGAGAGAGAGAGTGAGGAGCAGAGATGTGTATATGTGGGGTGGGGGAGCAGGGAGGGGGGGAGATTTGCTGCTGAATGGAGCCTTTTGCTGGTAGTTTAGAGCAGAGACGACAGGGATACTTCAGGGAAGGGAGGGGGTGACAGATGGCGCTCTGGCTACTGCCACCGAGGCGCAGACACAGAGAAGGAGGGAGGGAGGGAGCGCGAGCGAGTGAGTGAGCAGGCAGGCAGGCGAGAAGAGCAGGAATGAGTAGAGCCTCCCTTTATTGTCTCTCTCTCTCCCCCCACAGCTCTCTCGGTCGCCCCTCAAAAACACCAGATGCCCCTCTGCTGAAATAGGCGGCCGCGCTATGCCAATTGTCCGCCGCTCGCGTGCAGTGCGGGGCCCTGCGCCCTCCCCTCCTGGGTCAACACAGGGGGAGAGCATAGAGGCCTGCCCCACGTCCATTCAGCCGTCCCTCAGCCCCTTCTTGGGCTGCTGGGCACACAACAGTTGGAGCGGGTAGGGAGGCAAGGCAGGGAGGTTCGGGGGCTGGTAGTAGTAGTGGGGTGATGGGCTCCGCAAGTGCCCCCTTAGAAAGGTTTTTACAGCGGCAATTCTCATGGAAATGGAGTCACACATATAGCATGCCTTCACAGCCACCACAGAAGTTGAAAGAGATCTTTTGGACATGGCCATGAAGAGATGGGGTGAATCATAAAATAGAGCCACAGTTCAGATACTACTCCCTTCCTCTGCCATTTGGTGTGTGAGACAGAAATCAAGTCTTCCTTAAAAGAAACCAATGATATGCTAATTGTTTTTAACTATCTAACTATCAAACTATCTTGCCTACATGATAGTAAACAGTACTGCAGAATGTTCTACAGAATCCATTAAGATCTCTGAAGAACTGGCCTAGAACTAGCAGTGTGTGTTGATGGAAAAGGGGTGTGGGCAAATTTCTGGGGAACAGACAACATTTTACTAGTGTATTTAGCAAATAAAACCTGAGTGAGCCTGATGCCTTTTTCATACCAATTCATGCACGTTGTGACACATTAGCCAGCGGCCCCTTTCTTCTCCCTGAGCACACAAACAAAACCTGAGAGACATGGTCCTGCATGTGCCAACATCCACCATAAGCAAAAGTGCTTTATCGGTGGTGTTAATTTTCAAAGCCACCTATCCTTCAGGAGTTTCCTGATATAGGATGTTTACATTATGTAAGCTAGATTCAAGAATCTGTGGACATAATAACTTGTATCTCTGGGTTTATTTGTTGTCAAAGCAGAGATTTGTTTTTCAAGCATTATTGGGCATCACTTGACTGTACCCCTTTGTTATTGTGTGAAAATTGATAACTTTGTGCCCTTTCTGTTGAAAGACCGGATTGTCCTCCTCAAATGGGACTTGGGCCTGAAAACACAATGGGCACCAACAGTCTCCCAACTCTGACCACTTGCCTTTCCCTCTGGATGTCTTTGAAAAGGAATATCCAAGCTGGTCTCTGATAAATGTTTAATTTGTGTCCAACTCTTTTCACCTTGCCCAACACCCAAGCTGCACGTAGAATTCCAGAAGTGACAATCTACGGCACTACGCCAAGTCACTGTAAACAAAAGCAAATAACCACCACAGCAACCTAACAAAACAGATATGCCTACAAGAATGTACCACTCCTTGTAAAACATGCAAAGCTAAGCTGGGTTTACTCAGAGGTGACATGCTTAGACTCGTAACTATTGAGAATTAATTATTGTTCCAATGGGTACAAGTCTAATCGTGAAAGGTCTGATTAATGTCAGCAAGAGAAAATTCTGATTCCTGATCATGAAACTGGAATATAATCCAGGAAGTGGAATGTGTTGTATAACTGCAGCTACAGCTTTCGTACCCCGATTTTGGGAATGTGTGGCCAGTCAAATACTAACACTAAATCCAGAAACACTGCTATAGAGGACTAACAAGACAAACTTCTTGAAGTGCATTACTAACCAAACTTTTGAGTTTGCTCAAGTCAATTCAACACAGAGACCATGACATTAAAATTCATAAAAGGTTTATTGTAATAAAACTGCCCCAAAACTGTACAGATCTCTATATGCACAAATTCATTTAAAAGAATGTACATTTAAAAAAAAAAGCATACTGTGCTTAAAATAGCTTACAAACTACATTTATCTCCATCTAGAAAAAAGTAAACAGGAACAGAGCTGCTCAACAGCCCTGGTGGGAGAAAATGCTACAGAGAATGAGAACATCACACTGGCAGTGAAAACAGGCATGTCGCCAACCAACCACCTCACAGCATTAGTTCACTTTACAAAACAGCAACGTATTTGAAGGAGTGAATAATTCAGTCCTCCTTAAACATTCAGATTGTTTCCAAAGGAAACATTGAGAAACATAACGCCTTCCACAGCCTTGGTGTCTTAGCTTCTGAAATCAAAGTAAATTGAAGTAAATTTCAAGATTTAGAGCAACTCAACGGGACATTAACAAACCCATTTTTTTGGAACACTAACATATTGCACAACAGGATTGGAATGAGAGTTTGGCAAATGATGGTCATAGTTCTAGAGATGGTCACAATTACAGTTAAGGCAGGAGGTACGCAGACAAGCAGCAGTTGCTTATTTTTGAGTCCTCAAGCAGTTCACCCTTGGTCTCATTTGATTGACACAACAATAACAGAAAATACATTGCCAAACAAAAAATGCTGTGGTGCCTGAGAGAATACTTTCACTCCAATTAGCCTATGTATTCTGTGTTCCTGAATATGGGAAGGTGTGGGCTCATTGCACCAAGAGAAAGTTATTGCCAGCCCCAGTGTTCATGGTTTGTACCCGTTAAGGTCCCAGTTTAATTTGGCGTGCAAATATCACAGGATACATGCACACTAGACCCAGACAGTACCAGTAGTGCAAAACAGCGCATGACAATATTCCAAACTCTAACCCTAAATGCAATGAGCCAAGTGGGACTATTCCTCCAAGAATAGCAGTGCTTTTGAAATGTTCACTTACAATTAAATAAAGATTAAGTTAAATAACAAAAAAGGGTTAGAATATCTATAGATGCCCAGATTCCAGGAATTTACTCAATATACTGTGGGTGGTCGACAGCTCACACCAACTCGCATCACCAGTCTTCAGTGTCTCATGATGGTCTCTTGCTTTAGCTGGACACGGTCATCAGGTAGTTTTTTGGAGGGCTAGTACGACCACCCATCAGAAACCGATTCTTGCAATTCAAAGTCTGATCAAATGGGGAAGCACTGTGGTTAACTGACGAGGTACTGGGTGCTGGTGCCTCTGCTTCATACAACACACATATGGAACCATCCTCTCCAATGCGATAGGAGACTTCATAGGGGTCAACCCAGAGGGTTAATTCCCGCGGCAGAAGCGAGAACAGTTCTTCACTAGGCAATCCGATCCTATGTGCGGCTTTAGCAATGATAGGGTCCATTTCGTGGTTAATACGGATGCAGCGGTAACCAGATCCCTTCTGTGGCCTGTCGGGGAACCAATGCTGGTGGTAGTGTTCTGTTTTGGAGACAAAGGATTGCACATTAGCAAGCTGAAGGAAACAGGCATCCTATACAACACTGCATCATGTTGCCTACATTCCATACTTGTGATGCCAGCACATAATATACACCGTAACAGCTTAGACACAAAACTAACGTTAATGGCATGGGGATAAAGCTAACCCCGTAGCCTAATCCAAGCTACTAGCTAGCACGCTAACTGGGTAGGCTAACAGTAGCACTAGCCAAGTTGTTAGGATTTCTTGTGAAACCGCAGTGGTCTCCTCGACGTCAATAATGAACGTTACCCTAATGATATGAAGAGTAATCGAGTAATTAATTAGCCAAAAAGTAATAATTAATTAGCCAAAAAGCAATGTGATCACCACACAAGAGTTCACCGACGGATGTGTAGAAAAACAAATGCTGGTGGTTGGTATCCCGCGCTAGCAACGCTAAGTTAGTATGCTTAGTTACATTAGCCAGATAACATGGCTAACATGAACATGGCTAACAGAATGTCTAATAAGGGGCCAACACGCACAACCAACCTAGCGTTAGCTACCGAGTTGAGTTAGCGAGCTAATGTTAATCAGAGAGCTAACGTTGGCCAGTCAGCCATCCTGGAAGAACATGATTCTTCCTCAGATTTTAAACTCCTTATACATTGGTTCACGTCAATCAGTGAATCTTGAACAGTACGTGTAGCGTTGACACTAAAAACACATAAGATATGTAGCTACCTGATAATGCTTGCTGGAGACAATCTCTGAAAACCTGAAGCTGATGCTCGCTGAGATAGCCCCTTGTTCTCAGCAGTCTGGAAACAAAGTTCGCCGCGGCCGTTACTTCGAGGACCATTTCAGCTTTGGTTCCGTAGCTGTGAGTCATTTTCTTCACAACAATATCTTGAAGGGCAACGTTATTTTGGCAATTTGCCGTTTCAGTTCGATGGTTCAAAAACTTTCAGGTGCCCAAGTGCTGCTAGACGACGGACAATGGATGGCTGTGATCAAACCTGGTAGAGCTTATATTTTATGTTGCTGTCGTCCAAGTGAAAAGTCAGCAGCGTTAGCAAAGCAAAAACTTCGTTTTAGCTGAAAAAACAATTCTTAAGCATTCTTAAGTCTGAGCCCAGAGGATTTTCAGTGGCAGCTATCTTCCCAGCTCCAGCAGCGTTCTGGATCTTGTTGATATCTCTCCCCTCTTTATGGAGCACAGGCAGGATGTCATTTGAGCACTGTGTCGATTGATGTTAACAACATCCAATGACGAGTCAGACCAGAACCCACCCACTATGCGGATTGGTTGGTATCATGGAAAACATTCGGAGTAAACGCTTCCGACCACCTCCAAATATAGAGATTGACGTCAAAGCATAACCAAATAACTTCGAGGTATTTACAAAAAGAATGACCGTAACTTACGACGCACAAATATGGGAGAGATAGGAAGCACATAGTATGATATCAAAACGCCACAACATTGATCACTAGGCTTCAATGGTGCTCTTTGAAAATGTGCATCTGTATATTATTATACAGTTGGGAAGAAAAAAATTAAAATAAATAAATAAATAAAGTTGGGAAGTCTGTTATGTACACATTTAACAAATGACTTCAACCCCAGCCCGAGATATAACAGCAGCTCTTTAACTGCCAACCTAATTAAGCAAATTGTATTATTCGCGTGGAATTTATGTTGAGAACATATACTCGCAGCCAATAACTTCGTCTTGGCTGAAAGTGTCATTCTTTTCCCCACAGTCGGACAGAAATCCCCTTTCGTTCATTTTTATGTCCAAACCATTAAACCTTCTCTACTCGGCGCTAGCGCAGCGACTCCTGGTGTTTGCACGGGGGAGTGAAATTTGCAGCCAAGACAAATAAACGTTTTTCACGGAAGTTTCCTGATCATTTTTTTTCCTTAACTGTGTTATTGCTCGAGAGTGGTAGGCCTATCAGTGACCACCCAACAGATAAGCACGTCTTAACTGTATAAACCAGCATCTAAAACAGCATATAAACCAGCACAAGACAGTCTGTTAGGTAGGCCTATGATGCTGGAGATTTTTAGACAACATCTAATTAATAATAAAGTGTTAACACAACATTAAACTAAACACACGAACACAGTCTAGAACACACGTCTACAAAATAATCCCGAGTCTATCTCATATGCGGGAATCCTTTTGTCTTTATATTTAGTCTACATCATTGCATCAGCATGATTTTCTTTCCCATCAACCTTTCAATTATGCAAGTAGCCCGATGTTTCACTGAGGTTAAGTCGAAATTCATAACTGTATTTAAGAGTTTTCAGGTATGTTGTCAATTACATACCACTTTTACGCAAGCTTTTATTTGACCCACTTTGGCATGAGGCCTAGAAATAAGGCCAGCTGTTCTGGCCTTTGAGTATGCTGCTCCATTATCAGCACATTACTCCTGAAAGACTTCCAGTTTTTCATGGCCATTGATCCATAATGATTGCACACAAAAGGTGAAGGCCTTGTGTCTGCAGTGTGTGTGCAACCAATTAATAAAATGTCACTTTTTTGTCACTTGTTATACATAATGTTATATGTGCTGTGTGAATCGGTTATACAGTACAATCCAGAATTATAGGCATCTCTGCTAAAGTTGACTAAAAACTGGTATAATAAAATTATTTGTTGGTGAATCATTAATCTCACAATGAACACAATGAGTTAAAATCCAACCTTGAAGGGAAGCAAATGTATTTTGAGAAAAAGGATAACCTCATAAATAAATAAAAAATTTTTTAACAAAAACACGTCGCTGACAATTATTGGCACCTCTTCTTGTAATACCTTCTTAAGTCTCCCTTTGCCAATAAAACAGCTTGTAATATTCTCCTATGACACCCCATGAAGTTACAAAATATCGTCCAGATGCCTATAGGTCCACACTTGTGCATTCTCCTCTTTGACACCCTACTGTTTTTCTATGGAGTTTAGATCAGGAAACTGAGATGGCAGTGGCTAAAGTGTGATTTTGTGTTCAGTAAACTATTTGTATTGATCTGGATGTTTGTTTTGGTTCATTGACCTGATGAATGATCCAATCGTGACCAACTTTTAGTGTTTTGGCAGAGATTGACAGATTTCCTTTGAACATTTTCAGATTTGAGGGATCATGATACCATGCACCTTACCCAAGGCCTATGGGTATAAAAACAGCCCCACAACATCACAGCCCCTCCACCATAATTCTCATTAGGCATGGGGTTCTTCTCAGTATAGTCATTCTTGTGTACACTAAACACACCTAAAGTGTTTCTAGCCATTTTCATTTCATCTGACAATTACTGAACCATTCAGAAACTTCTGCCGTTTACATTGGTAATTAAATGACTGGACAGGCTTATACCTGGCATGCCCTCTAAATAATCTATTAGCAGTAGATTATTATTATTATTATTAGATTACACTTTTAAATATTTTTTGCAACAGTGGTTCTTACATGGAATTTTTTGCCTATCTTACCATCCACCATACTGTATGTGGCAGCAAGATAACCATGGGTCTTTGTCCAAGCATGTTTGTCACATTTCCTGTTGATTAAAACCTCATTGTTGTAACTGTAAAAATAGGCATTTTCAACAAAGTACCTTATTTGTATAGACATTCCCTGACTTACAAATGTCTATCTATCTATCTATCTAAAAGTGCTTTCACACAATGAGACGATGAAGCAGATCGAGGCCTTGACCCCAGTCGCACCGATTCTTACCCGTAAGTGACCCCGACCTTCAGCACATAGGTGGACCCTCTCTGACAATGTGGCACACACACACACCCATACACCCCATCCCTGAGGATGTGTCTGCTCTCACACATATGGCATGATCAGGCCGCTGCCTCCCTACTACCCCCTTCATACACACACACACACACACCCTTTTACACGTCCCACAGCACAGAGCTCTTGTCAGTTGATGAAAGCTGACATCTCCCTCAAGCATGTCACATGACTGCCTCCCACGCCAGCATTCTCCCCTCCACTGGGGTTCTCTCTGCATTTCTTCAAAACAACAAAAAAAAAGATGGAAAAGCTGCTCTGTTGGGTTGAGGCTGAAAAGTGAGGAGCATCAGCACTAGCTGGACCTGTGTCTACCATCAGAGCATGATGGTGCTTAGAGCAATGTTGACCTATGCCTACCATCGAATCCCCCTGCACAACTTTCAGTGGTATCTGTTTATTATGCATGCTGTGTTCATTTATGTCTTACTTTCACCCAACTCGCCTTGCATGTGACGTTTAAAATAGACCAAGCCAGGCAATAAATAATGTATGTAGAAGGGCAATCAATAATGGTATGATGGAAGTGCTGACCTCTCCTACGCATTAGCCTTTCTACCCCAGAAGATTTTAAAAGGTCCCCCTTGGCCTTCACGTCTCACCAAACGTGGTCTCGCTAATGCATAAGCAACAAACAGGGAGCGCGTGGTTTGCTTGGCTTGCTCTTTCCTCCACCAGTGTCCACGATTTACTCAGAGACCCGCTTCCTCAAATATGCCGGTGGAAAGAAGTGCAATGTAACATGACTTGACAGTCGTGAACCATAGAGGCGGGCAACACACAGGGGCAAGAGCTTTCAGCTGAGCAAGCTGTCCAATGAGTTAAGAGTGCGGTTATGAGACAAAAAAGAGGGTAAAAAAGCTCGAGGAAAGTGGAAATCTGTGCCTTTATGTCGAGACATTTAGAATAATTGACCCATATGAATGATAAAAAGGGGTTTGCTTTTGTTCAGTGAAAAGTCCAGTCCACTGATACTGACAATGGTTAAAACACTTACAGGACCATTCTGGTTGAAGCACTGAGACTACGGAAGTGTTAATTACTGAGGAATGATTGTACTCCAACAAACTGTTTCAATTTACTCTCAGAGTAATTAATCTTAAAGACTGGATTTAAACTAACTTTAATTATAATGACATGCAAGGTAGCATCTTGGAGATCAACAGAGAAACCATTAGCAGGGTGGCCCACTTGACAATGGCTCAGTCTGGCACCCTTTTTTCTCTGGGTTTCAGATGACTTCCCCTTCATGACATGTCTCTGTAGCTTGTTGGCTCAAAACAGACATGCAGTTTTATTCTCTCTTACTGCAAAGGGTCTTCTAAAACTAAAATGGCATTCTACCCCAAACATGTAAAAAATATATGTGGATTTCACTCAGAAATGCTGGTCATAGCAATGCTCTTAACTCACATATGTTTTAGGGGGTTTACATGTTAGTATTATATCAGTGCTAAGGCTCAGGAATTCACAGTTTTTCTCAGTCGCTTTGGTGCTTAGAATGAAAATTCTCATAACTATTAGTTTAACCTCCACAACATTTAGTCATTTGTGCACATCATAGCAAATTCTTCTTCTTCTGAACAAATTGCAAATGCTTTTGAACATGTATCAGTTGCTTTGTCATGTCAGTCAAAATTAACTATACTTATGGATGCTGAATAGTCGTTCCCAATAAAACGAATAGTCTTCATTTCATTGCTTGAGTCATTACATACAAAATTAGTGAACTAGTTATCAAAATCTGTCACAATGCTGTAATTGCAAAGAGCATATACAGTAAAACTGTGAAACGTACATATTCAATGTATTGTACTCACTTACTCCCCTAACTACAGCAATTTGTAACTTTACTGTAGTTTTCAAATGGCTGCCAGTACTGTATAGTGCTGTCTTGAGCATTTTCAGGTAGTGTCACTGCATGAGTTCTGAACTTTTTTTGCATGGGAAAACACTGAGGGCCAGATGTACTAACGCTTTTACGCCCATTTCAGGCGTATTTGTTTCGCAAAGTGCGTGTAAAATCATTGCGAGGTATGTACAAACAGGCCGCAATGATGTAAAAGCGCAAACTGCCTGTCGCGGGAGCTGAAAGTGGCAGATTGCGATTGTCATGTCATGCATATGCATTCATGGGAGGATCCAGGGGAAAGTGGGAGTTTAGCGTAAAAAGATGGGAGGGGAAGAGTAAAGAGCGCCTAGTTATGTATTCAGTATGTACAAAGACTGCTTCTGAAAGCGCACGTCTATTCTGCGCCTAAATACTTCCGCCTTGTAAAAGCAGGTGTTAATCCACATTGCAGTTCAATGCGTCAATAAGAGAACCTTTCAAAGACAACAGAATCGCTATTTAGAACACCAGTTTTTGTGGTGAAAGTATTTGTACTACCAAAAGCAACCTTAACTTTCGTTGGCCTTTCGCATGTCTTACTTTCACTTTCACGTCATTCACTTAAACTTTCCTACTTGCTAGATTTGACCAATCTTCCATAGCCTACATGCACAAGTAGTTTGAGTAGAACTACAGATCTTCATTATCTCCCTGCTTGTTGACATCTTATCATGTATGGTATTATTTCCTGATCGCTAAATGTTTGATTCTTTTTAATGTTGTCATCAGTTAACTTCATTCAACTGCGCTTATAGGCGCTGCCATTCAGTTGTGGACGTTCGTAAATTGCGTTTATGGGCGGAGAAGGGCAGAGAAAGGCGCAGTTTACACTAAGGATTGAACGATTGATAAATAAGACGGAAACTTGGGTCTGACAGCGCTTGCAATCTGCGGTGTGTCCATGGCGCTGATAACGCTACGTTCGCAAATGTACGTACATCTGGCCCTGAGAGCATAAACTGTCGTAATGAAAAAATGACAAAGCCATTTGACTATCTTGTTCATAAACGCTGGTGTCAAGGCTTCTCATTTTGATGACACTGGCAGTTTCATTGACATAAATACTTGCTTTTGAGGAATGGACTATCCATTTTGAGCAAGTGATGTGCTTTTGCAGGCTATCCACCAGGTTTTGCAGTTTGCACTAATTGTTTTGAGAAATGCACTAACTGCTGTGCAAATTTTAATAGCAATGTGAGAAAAGCACCAAAGCGACTGAGAAAAACTGTACGCATATAGGCCTACAGGAAAAATTACATATTTATTTATAACAAAAACATCAACAAAAAGATTCAACAAATTGTGCAGATTTGGGATAGTCTGCCATCCAAACATACTCAAGGACACACCTCTATGATTGGTGACTGCAAAAAGCAACACTGACACACACAAAAGCCTGGTCGTGAGAAGCAAACATGGTAGGAATTCCCACTTGGGGAAAACAGGGAGAAGCTTCAATCGTTCTAAGCTTCAGAAAGAGAGAGGGGGTATGATGGTGTTTTTTCCCCTTTAGCGCCTTCCTTTGGGTGCACGAGGACTGCTATTTATAGTAACAGTATGTACTGTATATCATTTATGCTGTGGGTATGTGTTTGTGTGCAGCGGGAGGAAGCATTGCTTTTTTCCATCACAACCGTGGGGGTATTTTTAACATCACCATGTTAAATTTATGTGCCATCTGTTGTGTGTGTGTGTGTGTTGTGTGGTTGTGTGTGCTTGGCTTACATGTAAGTGCTTTGCTTCACAATTAAGCGATGTGCACCCATCAGTTGTCTCAGGCACGTGCTGTTTCAGACTTTATGATCTCTCTCTCTTTCTCTCTCTCTCTCCACCTACACACTCAGTACACTCATGCCAAATGTGTATCACATCTATTAACAAACAGAGTTGAACACTTGCAAATGAGCGATCCCTGCAAGAAGGAAGGCTTCACAGGCATACCCATGTGCACACACACAGACATACACTAGTACATCTATGTAGTATACCACATAGCAAAAACATGCACCAATAATATACCATCACCACTTATCATAAACTGCATACTCTGCAATTACATATAGAGCATATACTGCACCAGCGCTGCAGGTCCAAGGCCATTTCGTTCACATGCATGCACAAATGAATTGCCTGAGTACATGGAAATGAACCGCACATTCATGCATATACTGTAACTGGTTCAGTAGAGGCAGTGTAATGCTGCATTTACTTTTGGCAACAGTGATATGTAAAAGTAAGGTAACGGAGAAACAGTAGGTGCATTTACTGACAGTCAGAAATGAAGTGGCAAATACTTCTGTAATCCAAATCTAAACCTAATTTTTTGAAGTTCACCCAACATTACCCTTTCTACCCAGCCAACCATCAGTCTGGTATATGAATCTTTTAGTCGACCTTCATACAAAGCAGAATTGGTAGGTTTGGAGTCACAATCATTCCGCACTATGTGTTAAGTTTTTGGGAATTACTTAATTATTCTCATAGATTATCAAAATGTTTTCTTTAAGATAGAATATGACCTTTGCATTTCAGTTTATTTTCTTAGTCGATATGTGTACTCCTAAATTGAAGTCAGACTCCACTTGAGGCAGATTCCTCCTGTCACCAGGAGGCATGAGAGGATGGGAGATGGAGAGGAGGCAGGGCTGAGGGTCCAGCAGTCTGCCTTGGGCAGGAGAGAGAAGTGTAGGAGGGAGATGGAGAAAAGCCACATGAAGAAGTAATGATTGAAGATAAGAATCTTCCCTCAATCTCCCACAGCCTGTGACCAGGCAGGTGTGTGTGTGTGTGTGTGTGTGTAAAGGCTAAATGACAGCTCCTATCACCCATCTCACTTCATCTAACTGACTATTGCAGTCAACCAATCATAATTGGTGTGTCTGTGAGCAAGAGAGTGTGTTTAATGTGTATATAAGTGTGTGTGTGTGTGTGTGTGAGTGTGTGTGTATTGACAAAGGAGGGGGGTTCACGCTCCAGCAGGGCTACTATGCATCCTC
Source organism: Alosa alosa (assembly GCF_017589495.1). NCBI lineage: Eukaryota > Metazoa > Chordata > Actinopteri > Clupeiformes > Clupeidae > Alosa > Alosa alosa. Next base: position 13,960,420 of record NC_063198.1, on the reverse strand, counting down.
TCAGAGGGGAGGCTATTGGGAGAGGAGGAGCCTGTGCACAAGATTGGCACAGAGGATGGGAGAGCACCAGAGAGAGAGAGAGAGAGAGACAGACAGAGAGAGAGGAGGAAGGGAAGCAGACCCAGAGTGAGGGAGAGCAAGAGCGAGTGCGGCTGTCACTGACAGGCGAGCGGCTGCTGCTGCTGTTCTTGTGGTGGAGCACAGCTACCGGAGCGAAGGGGGGGTGGAGATCGCTCGGCTACATCCTGAGCCTCCTCCACCGTACTGTAAAAAACCTGGTCCGCTTCGTTTCTCACCTTCTTCTTGTCTGGGTTCGGTCGTCTTTCTCCCGCACGCCGACTGGAACGGCGAACATTCCTGCTCATCTGTTGCCGTGGCAATGGGCTGCAGGCTGTCTGGGCCGTTGTACGGGGATGGAATGGGGGTGAGTACAATCTACCGTGCTGTCCTTTCGGTTTGAGCGATGTGTGTGTGTGTGTGTGTGTGTGTGTGTGTGTGTGAGTGGGGATGGGTGAACCATGAGGGGGTTTAGGGGAATCTTTATGCTAAGGAGCCAAAGAGCTGAGTGAGAATGTGTGTGTATTTGTGCGTGGGTGTGTGTGCTTGCATGCTTGTGTGTGTGTGTGTGTGTGTGTGTGTGTGTGTGTGTGTGTGTGTGTGTGTGTGTGTGTGTGTGTGTGTGTGTGAGTAGGTGTGAGGGAACCTTCTGCACTTCCCCTCTCAGCATACCTAAATATACATGTGGGTGAGGGTGTGTGAGTGTGTGTCACAGAGATTGGAGAAAAGCATGTGTGTGTGTGTGTGTGTGTGTGTGTGTGCCGGTATTCTCATGTGACCAAGACTTGACAATGACACAGACTGACAGCGCTGTTGATCCACCACAACCAAACTCCTCTTCCTCTCCTCCTTCATCCCTCTCTCCTCATCTCTCTCTTCCCATGTCTGTCTCCCTTCATCTGTCGCTTTCTCTCTCTCTTTCTTCCTCTCTCCCTCCCTCCTCCTGAAGCATAGCGCTTCGCTAGTTTCACTCCTGCTGAAGCCTATGGATACCCATCGCTTGCTTCTCCCACCTTCGCAGCACGTTATTTTACAGGTGCCATTTTATGGTAGTACGCCGGTGGTCCAAACAGCACACCACAGTGGTGGCATTCTATGCGCGCGTGTGTGTGTGTGTGTGTGTGTGTGTGTGTGTGTGTGTGTGTGTGTGTGTGTGCGTGTGTGTGTGTGTTCGTGTGTGTGTGTGTGTGTGAGTGTGTGTGTGTGTGTGTGTGTGTGTGTGTGTGTGTGTGTGTGTGAGTGTGCACATGTACATGAACATGTGTGTTTTTTATTCTTAACATGAGTGCTTTAGTATACTGTAAGGAGAAGTCTTAATGTAGTGCTGCCTTTGCGGTGCATCTAGCAGGGTTGACACACGTTCTGAACAGGCGCTCTCACGCGCGCGCGCGCGCGTGTGTGTGTGTGTGTGGGGGCGGGGTTGCGAGCTGGGGGAATGGTAGAAGAACCACTGTAGCAGCAGGGAAGCCGTGCAAGGGCTCTGTGTGCTCGGCTGAGCATGTCCTGCTTGTGGGGTTAGCGTGTCATAAAAAATCACGGACAAAAAGAGAGCCTGAGATTATCTAGGCATACAGACACACACACACACACACATACACACGCGCACGCATGGACAAACACACACAGAATGAATTCTGCATACATAGCCCACCTATGCCCATCCGCTCACACATTTGTGAACATCACAAAATGACGACACCCGTTTTTCCTGCAGTTTTACACATTAAGGCACATAAAACACACACTGACTCTCTCTCTTCCTCTGCCTCTCTGGGTGCGATATGTTGTCTCTGGGGCATGAGTCATGCCAGTGATGTACATTAGTTATGAAAATCCTGCGCGCTTGTGTCATTACAAGCGGGCAGCGCAGCGGAAGAGGCAGCTCGAGCCATCCGCCTGGAATCTGCGTTCCACTAAGGACACATTCCACTGGCATTCCCCCGGAGGAACCCATGGAAAGGTCGGCCTCCGGTGCTCTGGGAAAGACGCTGGTGACCACAGGCTTGCTGGTCCCCCTTTCAGGTGTGATGTACAGTTGCTTAGCTCCTGGGCAAAACACAAAATCAAAATGGCCCTGGCTCAGAACCGTGGGATATATGGATCATGCATGTACACGTGTGTGTGCTCCACCAAGGGCTGGATGGAAAGGTTGAAAGGACCTGCCACTTGGGAGCACAGAGACGTGTGCTTTTATAACCACAAAATCAAGAGAGAAAGCAGAGAGACACAGATTCTGCTTCTCTGCTTTGTGGGGGCTTGCAAGGCCACTAGAATTTGATTTTAAAAAATGGTGACCTTACATCCCACTCTGATTCTAAATCACATGACTCTGATATCACAGATGGATGGAGAGAGATGGAATCAGTGCAGTGTTCCACAGAAAAAGGAAAAAACATCCCAGCGCAGTAAAGTGAAGCTTCATTCATCCGATCCAAATGGCTTTGACTTTGGAGCGGCCCCTGTTTTTCAGATGACACAGCGAGGCCTGTCTCTTCGATCATTCTGCCCCAGTACTGGGGACTTATTCCCAGTTTGGTCCGAGTGATTTATGGTTGATTCTGTGTCCTTTTTGCTCTTCACAGTACGAATGGAAAACATGCCTCAATGCTCCTATTTCTATGTTTAAACATATGAATATATGGGACATACTAGTTACTATGTCTGCTCATTCTTTTGTCTTTGCCCAATAGCCAGTGGTAAATTTCTTATTTGTACACCAAGTTTACTACAAAGGCCACTGCTTTCATGCTCCTTATTGCACCAGAGAATGTATGTTGATATTGTGAGATGTCATTGAAGACAATAGGGTTAAAGAAGGTGAAGAACATCCTCAGAGGTGACAGGTGAATGAGTGAATGAGTGAATGAAAGGGTGGAGGGATGAGGAGTCAGATGTGGAAGACGCAACAGCTGCTACTATGCACCACTTTGCTGGCCTTTATCTTTTCACTGGCATTCCATCCAGTGTTCCTGTCATTGGCGACACCTGAGATGGTGTTAGAAGTGACCCATGTGGTCTACTACTCTTCCTCTGCCAGAGGGCCTTATTAACTCTGCGCTCGCTCTTTCTGCTCAGGTCAGCAGCCGGGATCTCAGCCACATCCGCAAGAGAGACGCCCTGCGCATCCTGGCCAGCTATGAGCAGCCAATCATGCTGCAGATTGAAGGGCGGCGAGGCCGGGGCCTGCATCTGCACCGGACGTCCGACTGCAGCACGCAGACAGAGCGACCTTGGGACCCCCTCAGGGGGCTGGGCTGCGGGGTGGCGGCCACCATGCCCCGGAACCACCCTTACCCAGACAGGTGCGTCACCTGCACAACCACAGAGCTGCACAGAGGACTGTAACAGTCAGGTTCACAGCGATTCACAGTTAAGTACATTACGTATGAATGTACAGAGAAGTGCATCAACAAGACCTGTACTGAGGCATACATCATCTAGATACAGTGCTATACAAAGACGTACAGTATATCAGCTACACTGTAGATATGTAGGTGGAGGAAGATGTATATTATCTATAATTTACAAGGAGTTTACTATCACCTACACCGATTTACAAAGATAAATCACTTATATAGACATAAAAAGTGGTATGTATCATGGTGTGCATAGACAAAAAGCATCTAAAAAGAAAATAGGTGTAGACAGGTTCATCAGCTACTTAGCGGAGATAATACTGCTCAGCAAAGAAGGTATATCTCCTAAACTCAAGTGCTGTACATAGTCAGGTGGTATACATTGAGGTACAGTGCCTTCATAGAGATTAAGATGCGATACCACACAGACAACACAGACAGGTGTGACCCCTTTACACCTCCATAAAGTCACAGCATGTGAGGGCAGATCTATCACGAGAACAGGTATTCACAGCTTCATCACCAACATGCTGAGGGCTGCAGACGGGCATATTAGCGCTAACATTACACTGCACTGACTTAGAGGAACACACATTTGAGTACTCACACCCACACACACATGTACAGTACACAGGTATCTGGGCCACCTGCCCACCAGTTCACAGGTGCACACATCCACTCACACAGAGACGCCTACTCAGACAGGTGCATGCCTTGCTCTGAACAGAAGCCCAGACAGGTGTCTAGGTTAAAGTATGAGTTAGAGACACATTACCGGCAAACCTACGCAGGCAGGCATGTTCCTTGAAAACTTTCCAAGGTACAGAGACAAGGGACTTGCGCCTACGGATAGATGTGTCAACTATGAGTGATATAACATAAAATACCATGTTTTCACATATTTATGCTGATGACAATAAATCCACAAGTTCTCTTTCTATGACAAATCTCAACCAATGCTTACACAAATACATTTACAACAGTAAGATGACAATATCATGATCTGTAGTGTAGGAATTCCCCTTTTGTATTTAGTTTTTACTTACTGGATACCCATTTAGCACCAAGGGGGTACCCAATTTGTACAAAACCGACAAAAAGGGTCATGCTTCCACGTGCGGTAACAATGTTACATAGTGCAATACCAGGTGGGCATCAGAAATGTTACAGACTACATTCTCTGCATTGTCAGTGTGGCATTATGTTAAGGTAAACAAATTACATTGTGGTGCTTTAAAGGATATGAACACTTATAATTGTAGTGAAAGTGGTAATGAAAGATTTTTAAAATGTATAGACCCTTTCAACAAGGTAAACAAAAACAATGCTTGAACGTTCTATTTGGTTCCCAATCTACTTCCTCTGCATTAAGATAACATATGAAATGTTAAAACGGAAGCCTTGTGGGGCCAACTATGATGCTGATAATGGAACTCTCCTGAAAGGGTCTATAATTGATGATAGTCCTTTTCTTGGCAAACACCGCACTCTCCCGATTGTTCTCTTGTTTCTTTACTTGTGGGTGTGTGATCCAGGGAACTCATAGAAAATAACAGAATGGTCGCACTCCAAAAAACTTTTCTTTCTTGCTTTTAATCCATTCAGCAACAGGGGTTAATGAACAAACGTTTCGGCCTGATGGCCTTCGTCAGTGTGTGTATGTGTAAAAAAATGTATAATTGAAAATAAAACAGAACAACTAACTACCTGTAATCACAACCTGACATGACTAAACTATTGTGATAATTTTGTTTTTAGAAATGACAGTATCTCTAAATGCTGGGTTAATTACCTACCCTTAATGACCACCGTTGTGCAGTAGATACCAAAACAGACCAGACCTAAAACACAAAGTACCATCACCATCGTTTCAACACAAATACATTCTGAAAAGAGGAAAAATAGAGGAAAAAGTGACCTACTTTTGCATTCACCTGTGAAATCCAATTAAACATGTACACCCCCATCAGTTCAGGGAATACATCACCACAATCAATTATTAACAAGCACAACTTACATGGATGCAGAAATACATTTTGATTATACAGCACTACAGGAGTCTATTTTAGCAGCGTGTTGCGTACAGAGGGCTTATTTAACAGGCTCTATTTATGCCCTTTGTCATCTTGACACTTTTGATTCCAGGCGACTGCCTCGCCTCACCTAAATAGGTTGCTTCTATGTCGGTCTGTCCCTAGGTCAAGCCTTATTTTACACAGAGCAAAGAAAGAAGTCATTCTTTACCCAAAGTCTACAAGACATTCTGTGCTTCGTTGGACAGGCTTGTGTATTGGCCAGCGATGTGATGGTAAATAATCTTGCTATGGAAAATATGAATATTTCATGGCTAATTATTGGCTTCTTTCTTCCCAAAAGGATCTACTACAATCACATGAGCCTGCCTCGTGACCTGCGAGAGGGGGCCAGGTACGAGTACCTGCCGAACGCGCCACGAGACGTGGAGGACAGGCAGCGCCTTGAGTACCAGGTGAGAGGCAGTTACCATGACAATCCGAGTGCTGGGGATTGCTTCTTGATGGCTTCATTCGCCGCTGTTTCACTGTTTCGCTTCCAGAGTGGAGTGTGCCCTTCCGCCCACGGACCAATGCTTCCCTCCTACACACACACACGCACACACATTCAAAACAATTGTAAAGACACACGTACACAAACACACACACACCTTCAAAGCGGACGCAAAGACACACATAAGCAAAGACACATTCAATGGGAGCGCAAAGACACACACATTCAAAGCTAGCGCACACAAGCGCACACAAACACACACACACACACACACACACACAGCACACCAGGTCCTGGAGGGTAAATGATTGCTGTGTTGCATGTGAGTCAGATCTCACTAAGGAAGGATGGGTTTTGAGACTCTGTTCACTTTCCTAATCACTGCAATTTACAACCTACCGAGAGGCAATTATGAGGGGATAAAATAAAAAGGAAAATATTTTGATGTCAAACACCTCAGAAACATTGAATGAAGCACCCCTATTTAGAATTGAGTAAAAGAATGAAATGAATATTTGTGATTTGTAGTTCTGGTTAAGGTTACTGCTGTTAAGTAAAACAAAAGGCGTCTTTGTCGGTATATTAGTAAATAAAAGGAGATTCACAATATGGTTTCTTTTGCCCGACGTAGGGCGTAAGGACAGTTCAGAACTCCAAGCACTCAGCACTCACACAAAATCCTCTGTGCGCGATGAGGTGCAGCCTGCGTTTCCCTCTGAACAAATGCATTTTTCAAAATGGAGCGGTCTTTGCAGTTGGAGGAGCAGGGAATTATTCATGCCCGCTGCTAAGCGGGGAGCTGAAATGGAGTATCACACACACACATACACACACACGCTCACAAACACAGATTCAAACGTGCACACCAAAACAAACACACACATACATACATACACACACATCCAAACTGTGCATACAGAAACACTCTCATACACACACACACACAGAAGAATACAGTCATAAACAGAGCTCACGTGTATCGTGGGTGAAAATGGAGCAGCTTTTAATGAACTCCCCCTGGAGAGCATAAGGATACACTACACACACACACACACACACACACACACACACACACACACAAACGCGCGCGCGCGCACACACACACACACACACACGCACACACGCACACACACACACACACACACACAAACGCGCACACACACATACACACACACAAACGCGCACAAACACACACGCACGCGCACACACACACACACACAGCACTTCTGCTGCCTATTTATCAGACGACCTAAGCTGTTTACATTCAAGCACATCAACGATTGCTCATCGGTATACTCAAATCTCACAAAAACACATCTCAAAAACACATCTGAGTCTTGCATCCCTATGTATGATGTGAAAATCTGTCACTACAGTAAATTGCAGATTCCACTGTTTTCACATTATCTGTACATGAAGCTCATCAAGGCTAAGGACAAGCGCTTATAATAAATGCTGTGTAGGCCTATACATAGTGTGCCATGTTATTCTCACATCATCAAAGGCTGTCTCTGACCTCGCCAGTCAAGATTATGCTGACAAATGTAATATGTTCATTATGTATATTATTTTATATTTGAATAAAAGTACAGACTACTGAAATGTGTCAGTTTCACTGAGGACAGTGATTAAGGGACGTGTTCTCTTTCTGCAGGACCCTCAGATGGCCAGCAGAGTGCCCCCAGGAAAGAACTGCTTAATTGGCTGCTGCAACACCAACCTGGAGGAGCCAAGCAGCTTCCAAAGCCAGGTAGCCTTTGCCCTAACAAGCATCACTCCCTCTGAGTGCCCGCTGGGGTAGGTGTAGCAGGGTGACACACAGTGACCGGTGAAGGTTGGGTGGCCACGTTTCCTGCCAATACTTGGGAGACTCTGCCAACCATTGGGAAGGCACTGCTAAAACACCCTCGAGCAAAGTAGTTGTGCACTCAGCCCTGTCAGGATTTTAAAAAGCTACAAAACTGAGTTTTATGTAAAGAAGTTATGCGTTGCCAGGCAACAACATAATACTATTCGGCCTGATGCTGTGGAGACCTCGGTGGAGTGAAATGGATCCTGTGCTGAATCACAGGAGCTTAGCCTCCAGTTTCATTATCCATTTGTAGTTTGCAACGCAAGCTATTTTAGTTATGCCCCTCACTGAGAATGAATCAGAAAGGTAAAATCAACTTAAAAAGTCAAGGCATAAAAATACAAACATCACATGTTTGGAAATAATGATATGAAAATGTATAGAATGATAGAGTGGTGTGTATAAAACACACAAGTGAGAATATCTAAAATCCAGTTTTAACCAGTTTTACTGAGGTGTATTGTACCTTATCTGACTTGTAATAATATAAATATTAAGAGCACATTGTAAGTGTTACTTCTGCTGGGATTTTTAATTCTGTGAACGTCTGTTCTCTTCAGACTGAGGATGAAGACTTTGTGCAAGACAAGCAGGTGGGCTACCTGCCCCTGCACCACGAGCTGGACAGCGGCCTAGGGTGGACAGACGGGAGCTTCCACCAGGGGGAGCTCTCGGGTGTGGAGACGGAGGAGGGCCTGGAGGAGGGCCTGGAGGAGTGCCACGCCCACATGGGAGGCGGCGGAGGATCCCCTTCCTCCGAGTCGTTTATCTCCTCCGAGCTGAGTGACTCAGGATTCTACAGCGTCAGCACGGGGGAGTTCCTCCGCTTCCAACGACTCCTGGAGAAGCGCATGCGCCTCTACAACGCCCGCATGCATCACCAGGGGGAGCTGTGTGCACGGGAGCGCCGCGACAGCCAGAAGTTGCACCGTGAGCTGGAGGCCATCCCCGAGGCCCTGACGGTTCAGCCACAGAACCACTTCGGACAGGCCGTAGACGGCCCTGCGGTCGGCCCGCGCGGCCTGTTCCGGGTGTCTTCGGTGCAGTTCCGGAAGGCGGAGCGTCCGTGCCTGAACCGGCACAGCTCCAGCAGCGGCTCGCTGTTCAACCCTCACGCCAGCCTGTCCACCTGCAGCACCCCGTCTGGCCAGCGGAGGCCGATGCCACCTCAGAGTGCGTCCGTGGGGACGCTGAGAAGGAGCCGGACTCTGCACCACCGGCCCCCGTCCATGGAGCCCCGGCGCCGAGCTAGCCATCCCTCGTCCCCCAACTACTGCAACGCCACCTTGCACCACTGTAGTGACAGTGGCCGGGGCAGCGCGGTCACTCCGGAGTTCCCGCAGGAAAGAGAGCTGGTCCACTCGCATCCTGCCGACTTCGCCAATGTCATGCAGCCACATGCACGGATGGCCCCTCCTCAGGAGCACCACTACCCCACACACAGGGACCTGTATGGGGACCATGGCGCCAAGCCTCTGGCTGTCGAGTACCGCCAAGATAGCAGGCCGGATCAGAGTTACATCGCCGAGCTTGCAGCGGCACGTGAACGAGAGCGAGAGCGAGAGAGGGAAAGAGAGAGAGAAAGGGAGCGAGAGCGGGAGATGGAAAGAGTGCGGGAACGGGAACGGGAGCGAGAGCGGGAGAGGGAGCGGGCAGCCCGCTTCCACACCCTCGGTCACACGCCGTCCCAGTCGCAAGACATCCACGAGACCTGGCCTAAGCCGGCTGTGCGGCAGGGCTCGGTGAGCGGCGGCGGGCTCTACAGCACGCTCGAGGCCCACATGCCCGACCCCAGCTCACGGAAAGCCTCGTCAGGGAACCCGCGGGCGCTCCGCAACCAGCTCCTGCGGGACCGCGCCTCGCGGCTCGCCGACGAGCGCGGCGGCATGAGCACGGACGAGGAGAGCGAGGTGCGCACCGGCCGCTACTGGAGCCGCACCGAGCGCCGCGAGCACATGATCCAGAGGCAGCAGCAGCAGCAGCAGCAGGCACGCTCCAGCGGAGGCCCCTGCGGCCATGGTGGCGGTGGCGACGGCGGCAGCGGCATCAGAGCCGGGGTCCTGGGTGATGGACGCTGCAGCACCGTGCTGGAGCTCAGCCAGCGGAAGCTGAGCCGCCTGCGCAATCGCAAGCTTCTGGACGACTGGACAACGGTGGAGGAGCTACTGACGCACGGCACGCGGCTGGGCAGCGGGGAGGAGATCCTCTGCCCCAGCTCCCTGCTCACGGTCACCACTGTGTAGCACTTCTGGACACCTGTGAGAGTGAGTCTGTGTGTCTGAGTGTGTGTGCGTGTTTGTTTGTGTGTTTTTGTGTGTACTGCCTGCACCAAATATGGCTACCTCTTGTCCTTGGAATCAAAACACACTTGCAAAACACAGTGATGATAATATGATGATGATGATTATGATGATTTTGTCTATTGCAATCTAAATGTTACATTTTATGCTAGTGCTTGTTTTAGCTCTTGTTAGCAAGATCAGAGCGTTTTTTTGGAATTGGATTTTTATTAATATTCAACAATGATGACAATGAGGTGCATTTTTACCAGATGACTTAAGCAATAATGTGCTGCCAGGGTATTTTAAAATGAAAACTAAAACTATATATTCACTTGTACTGCAGTACATCTAAAACACCAACAAAATCAATCTAAATATATCTAGCACCTTGATCACTGTTGCACACTTTTAATGGTGGTAGTAGTAAAAACGTTAAATTATATTTAATCGATAATCAATATTTTACTTTAAATTTAATTCCATCCCCAAATATAAAAACTTAGCATCTTGCAAATATGCACGAGGCATTGCACAAACTCATTGTCTGGTTTCCTGTGGTATAACTGCAGTAGATTCCAAAAGGTATTTCGGGGAACACCAAAAGGTCAAACGCCCTGACATTTATCTCAAGCAAGACCATCATTACTTCCTCTGAATCACGACTTCATTTTCTTCAGGAAAAAAAGACGGCCTGAACTATTTTTCCAAACTGACTGGTGGACGTACCACTGAGACAGTAACTGGAGGGACTGCGGCTGATTCCTGAGTTGTAGCCTTATGGAGGAAACTTGAGTGCGAGTGTGGCTCATTGGGGCAAACAGAGTGTTTTAGTGTTCTCTGTCAGAGGTTTTCCTTGTTTATTTGTTTTTAGGAGAGTTTAATTAACGTAACTGTGTACAGTAGTTTGAAAACGAACAAAAAAAGTATTTTTCTCGTGCAAATCACAATTGATGTCATAATAAGAAAAAAGGTACTTTTTTATTATTTGTAAAAAAAAATTAAATAGAAAAAGGAGTGATGCAACAATTTATTCTATGAAAAATAATTAAGTCAGAAGAATTTACACTTACGTTAGGTTACTGAACTTGCTGTGGTACAGTAGTCTTTGTTTTACATGTTTGCTCCTCCAGTAAGCTGTGTGCACTACTCTGAGGCACTTCTTATGAGACTTACCAGGGACACTTACTTAGGGGCCAATTTACACATCTACTTACTCATATTTATTGCAACACATTTGAATTTACAACATCTACAACATTTGATTATTTGTTGCATGTTGATATACCAAATATGAAAAAAAAAAGAACATGAATTTTTGGCCAGAATATGGTACAGAAAATTTACTCTGTGATCTCTTGTAAGACTACCATCTACCGAAACTGTCATTTTCTTTGGGTTGTTGTTATGTTTTTCTGACAGTATTTCATGAATGGTAAGTTGATGCAGTGGGTGTTTGGCGTGACTTCCTGCGACTGTTTACATCATTCACACATACTATTTGTGGAACGCGGGCACACCTTGTTGCACTAAGAGCACTTGCAAAAGACACAATTTCTCACCTTCCACCAGAGTGACTCTTATGTTTTGTTCAGAGGCAGAAAACAGAGTGAGCAACAGATGCACGTAGAGACAGAGAGAGGAAGAGAGAATACAAGATCCTCACTCTCCCCAACACCAACCCCTCCGCCTTCCTCGGCCTCTTTAGGTGCACCACGTCATTTTCACAATGACTCAAGTGTTGTGAATAATGGATGAAAAAGACGGGATTTAGCGATGCTTTGCGCATGGATCAGAGGTGCCCAAAATAGCCCTTTCCTCTTCTTCAGAAAAAGAAAAAGCAACCCGCCCCTCAACACACCACCATACTCCTTCATCAGGCTCCAGGGCACGTCTTACTTAAAGTCTCCCCACTCTCTTCAGTCCCAATCTTCCCCCAGTCTATGTTGAGTTAACACTCTACATATCCAATCTGTTCCGACTCTCTCTGCTCTTTTGTAATGGCTTGTGTATCTCTTATTCTGAAACCAACGTCCCTTTTTTTCTTGGGGTATGATGTACATGTGGTTGTAATAAAGGTGAGATTTTAATTAGCTAAACACTGTGTCACTATTTCGGCGTGTCTCTTAAACAGAGAATTCCCTCATCCGCAGACACTTCCCCTACAAGCACTGCAAAACCACAGGTGAAACCAGATAAAACTTTTTACTTAAAAAAAAAAAATTGTTTATTCATTTTTTTGTTTTATGTTTTTGTGAATGTGCATCAGGTAAAGAAGACCATACAAAATTCCATATCCTTTCAGGACACCAGCAGTACAAAGAAACTGACTTTCACGCCACTTATTTAGCAGTGGCGGATTTTCAAAAAAAATATTCCACACCTTTGACTACATGGCATGCCATCTCTCTCTTCACTTTAACTTAAGATGAGGATGCCATCCAGGGACATATACAGTATTTAAGACTTTGACCAGGAAATGCCATCTCGGGCAGGATGCCGGATCTCTGGTTGCGTAACTGTAAAAAGCTCTATGAGGTGCCAGTGAGGCATGCTGATGAGGACTGAGGCGAAATATCAAGACAGGCGTAAGGATGGCCAGCTGTAAGACTACATTTAGGACCATCTGTGAGACATTTCATCAGTGTGCGGTCATGTGCTCCAATCAGCTAACTGCCTGGTAACAGCTTATACCTGTCTATGCATTTTGCTATTCACAGACTGGTGCGTTGTTCATTTCCCCCAAAAGCCATGTGTAGCTGCTGTTTAGTGTTTCAATTAATAGAATCCTGGTTTAGCTGGTGAGCAAACAAAAATAATGGATTATCAATTTTAACCAAACAGTCCCTTCAAATCGATCAACAGGGTTAAGACACCACAGGAAATAGGGTAGCCTTTATTCACTAGTCTACTTGAGTCGACTGATATATACAAAACAAAAGGAACATAACAAATAGAGAGGATACAAAATGGAATCCAATGGAGGAAAAGCACAAAATGGAAACCAAATGACAGAAATGTCTCTTCATCATCACCACCTCACTCTGCTGGTAGCAGCGTTGCCGTGGAGATTGTTGCTGTGAGGCTTTTGTGTTCCTCTGCTGCCACTGTCTGGTGAAGACCAGCAGAGGCAGTGAATGAGTCACAAAATGGCTCCTTCACTTCTGAGGCCAAAAAGGCCGCAAGGGGGCGTTGTTTCTTCCTCATTAGTCCAAGCCTTGGACGTCATGCTGTTTGTAGGACGGTGTAACAAGATTACCTATAAAATGCCATAAATAAAGTTAGACATGCAGAATTAACATGCGCTCTGCCACAGAACAAACTTGGTTATCAGATCTTACCTTTTTTTGAACTTGGTAATGGAAAACATGCTCATGGAAAACATGCTCTTTCCAAATTGGCTGCCTACACAGCTAACGTGTACTGAAACCTGTCACATCTGCTTGGGTCTCTAAAAGTAGACTTCTACTAAGTTGAATTTATAAGAATTAGAATGTACCAACAGCTGTACAGGTGTAAAATGACGCAAACAAATATTACGACTCCTGTATGTAGTCTACTTCCAATCACTATCACATATGTCCATCTACACTACCTCCCTGGTAAGACCAGACATACATTTACTATATGAACATAATGCTGGCTAAAACTGAGATGGGGGCATTATGGGAACTGGGCCAGGCTGCTGCAGTAATTAACAGGAATAGATCTCATCAGTCGCTGAGCTTTCTGGATGAGTCTAAGAACCTGGAAATCCAGGATAAGTGTATTGTTGATGCTACGACTTGGAGTGCAAAGTCTTACATCCACAATCGTTTGTCAAAAATAATTAGCACTCCTAAGTGCTAATTCTACTTGCAAATGTTGGTTAAGTAGGGCTGGATTGCTGTTATTAGCAATAGCACCAGAACTCCAGTGAATCAAAGACAGAGGTTCTGTAATAACTTGTTTAGCTCATGCAGATAGTTTTATGTAACTGATTCTGCATGTGCTAAACTTGATTGAGAACTGCCCCATCGCCAAACCATGCATTTTCAAACAGGGTTCATTTTTGGTGAATTGAGTTGAATTCAGCTCTGAGAAATCAATATGAGCCGTTAAAAAATGTAATTAAGAAAGATTTACAACGGCCCCGGCCAAGGCGCGACTGGCTGGGGCACCTGCACCGTACGCCGGCGACCCAGGTTCGATTCCCGCCCCGTGGTCCTTTCCGGATCCCACCCAGACTCTCTCTCCCACTCGCTTCCTGTCATTCTTCACTGTCCTGTCAATTAAAGGCATAAAAAGGCCAAAAAAATATACTTTAAAAAGAAATTTAAAAAAAAGAAAGATTTACAATCCATTTTGGAGTTGGTAATACACAAAGCACCAAAAAATATTTCAGTTAAGTCCACACACTGATACTCCTAACGTTTTGATCTGGGTGTATGTGTCTGCATGTGCGCCTTGCGACACGCACACGACACGACACGCCTTAATGCGACACGCGACACGCTTACACGCGACACGCATTACACGCACACACACACACACACACACACACACACACACACACACACACACACAGGCCTGGGGAAGAGCAAAGGCAAGAGCGGAGCAGGAAGGACAAGGAGCAAGCAGGAAGTAGACAAGACCAAACATAGAAAATGACAGAGCACACAGGGCGACTCGCTCCTGGTTTATCCAGGCAAAATTCTAAATGGACCACCATGATCCCCCTTAAAAACGGACCCCAAATTAGTTCAGGAGAACACAGAACCCCCTAGAACACACACAGCATGGAGGGAGCTGAGAGAACACCTGTGTTCTCCTTTTACATCGTTATTAGGATTTTTTTGATTGCACGTTGGCTCTGGTTTCCAGTGAGAAAGCGCAAATCAGGCCCAGTCAGTCAAGTCACGGGGGCCAATGGTTACAAAGCTTTGGGTTTGAGTGGCAGGTGAGGTGGCGCAGGCTCACTGGCTGTCTGAGGGAAGTGGGCAGGGGTTTTTGTCAGAGGGCAAGCAGCTAGCGGGTGAAGCTTTTGCTGGGCAGGGCTGGGGAGTGGGGGATGTGGAGCTGGTGGTTGGTGGTGGGGCCGGTCTGGGTCCTTACCTGACGCTGCCAGGCTAGACTCTGCCTGTGCTCTGCCCTTCATGCCCACGCCCATGCCCGCTCCGTCCAGAGGGTACCCCCTGTCCCCTTTGTAGAGTTTGGGCCTAAAGGCGGAATCTTTCTCTTTACCTTTGGAGCCTTTCGGCCGGCCCGCAGTCTTCTTCTTAGACTTGCCATCGCCCTTCACACCCAGCAGCGGGTGCACCTCTGTAGAAAGACAGGCAGAGACACACAACACAGGAATGAGTGACAGAACGGAGAGACGCAAAGAAAGGAAGATAGAAAGAATGAAGAAAAGAAAGACAGAAAGAAAAGTAAAGAGAAGAAAGAAAGAAAGAAAGAAAGAAAGAAAGACAGAAAGAAAGAAAGAAAGAAAGAAAGAAAGAAAGAAAGAAAGAAAGAAAGAAAGAAAGAAAGAAAGGACAAAAAGAAGATAGACCATGGAACTATTTATGACAAGACAACCAAAAACAATTCCACTTCTCTGGAATGTTCTGGCCTTTGGCGCCAACGTGTGGCATGTCTGTGCAGGAGTCTGAAAGACTCACCATCACTGGGGACGCCCTGCAGCTCAATGGTGGTGGTGCGGGCCTTCTTCTTGGGCGGAGCGCCGTCCAATGACGGCTGGCGCTTCTTGTCTCCCGAGCCTGTGTGTACAGTGCCATCTTCGGCGGAGGCGGTCTGACCCGCAGCGTCGGGTGGGGGGCCAAACGGATTCTCCTCAGGGTCCTCCACCTCTGGAGCAATCGGCAGGTACAGCAGAGCCTTATAGTCCTCCAGCTCCTCATCGCTAAAACAACAGCAAAGAGAAGTGGTGTTGATATGGAAGCATTTTTTGTTTCTAGACTAACTGAAGGACCTGGTAGAGAGGTAAAATCTGATATCAGGTTGTTGAGGTGAAGACTGATTGGGCAAAATCAAATCTGTATATGAGAGGTATTGCTATACATAAAATTTAAGTGATTTCGCGATCCAACGCTTAGTTTCCTCCATTTCCCTGCCTTTGACCTTCTGTTACATTTGTTTATATTTTTCTAACAAATATTTAACAACAAATCTATTTCGTCCACTTCATTAGAAATAATCATTATTAAGACCTTAACCCCCTTCTCAGACCAACGTTAGGATATGTGGTCATTTTGTCTATTGACCTCACACCAAGGACAGCAAAGCCAAAAGCCACAAGAAGCTCACAGGCCCACCCACACACACCTGCTGCAGAACGCCACGATGGGGTCCACCGTGGTCACGTCCACCTCCTCGTCTTCCGCAGCATCCGCACCTAAGCCACACCAGGAGGGGAGAAATTCAACAATAAGTTTGTTAGTTTAGCATACAGGTAGGTGGTGAAACCTGCTGGGCATTTCTGCCTGACGCACCTCCACCGGTGGCTAAGAGATTAAGGACTACTTAAGGTGTACATGTTAAGGAACACTACAGAGGGCATGCATGGGGCATCAGCTGGAGACCACTCCTAATAATAATAATAAACGTAATTTTAAGACTCCACTAAATACTGGAAGCGTTTAAATAACAAAGTAAACAGAAGCTGAAAAACACTTCCAGAGGTGGGTTCAAATTCAGCAAACAGTGGTGAACATTCGTGGCAAATAAGTTTTCTTTGTTAAAACATTCCATTGCAACGGTAACACTTAATCCAGCTAATGTCCAGATCCACTGTATGTTTGTGGAAAACTACCTCTTCAAACTGTTTGCGAGTGTTCGCAAACGTTCGCTGAGAAATTCAGGCAAACAGAAAACTGTTTGCAAACGTTCACCTATGTTTGCAAATTTGAACGCACCTCTGGACTAAAAGGATAATTTGTCACACGTGTTTGTATGAGACCGAGGTTGTTTGGGAGTCTGTCAAATTTACCTGTCTGTTCTGGTTCACTTTTGTCCTCATCCTCAATGTCAAATTCAGACTCCCTCTCTTCATATTCAACGTTCTCATCCAGCTCTTTAAAGTCTGGGGCAAAGGCACTCCAGTTTTCCTGAGGGGCAATCATAGTTCAGACCACAAACCAAAACATAAAACACAAATCATTAAGCGTCAGACACTCCTTACACCATATGCTCATTAAGTCTTACTCATTAAGATTGCAATATGCTTTCAGAGCAAATCAGTATCTTTTTATATTCCATCCATGTCTTATAATGGAATAATGCAGAAGCTCAGCAACACCAGGCAAATGTTAATAAAGTGAAATGAAAAATTAATTTGATTAAATGGTGTATGCGGAATCAAAAGTCTTTCAAGGGCATGTTTCAGCCGCTGACCATTCTGTCTCACTTACCACTTGGTTCTGGGCCCAGATGGACACGACCCCACTGGAAATGGAGGCGATTATCGGCCGGACCGGATGCCACTGTACAGTTTCACAGAGAAATGTGGCCAATCAACTCATAAGCACATACAGACAGCACAGCCACCATGGGATTAGTAGTTCCAATGGCTGATGGTTTGGTTTAGTATTAGGGCTATTCCAC
Organism: Alosa alosa; assembly: GCF_017589495.1. NCBI lineage: Eukaryota > Metazoa > Chordata > Actinopteri > Clupeiformes > Clupeidae > Alosa > Alosa alosa. Next base: position 13,942,766 of record NC_063198.1, on the reverse strand, counting down.
ACAAAACTGTCACATCCATAACGCCAACACAATGCCATGGTATAATTTAGTTGCCGTTATGGACGTGACAGTTTTGCGTGGAATTGCCCATTAGTAACAAAACATGTACAAACTTAATATTCTAATATGACCTTGCACTGTATTTACTATACAGTGCTGATATTTCTGTACTTTATACTGAAAGGGTTTAAAGCTATCCCAGGTCTATCTCCAGCACCAAAAGCATTATCAGCAATCCCAATTGTTAATTTGATGTGGTTACAAGCATATGGTACATACAGTATATATGAAGAATTCAGAGGCAAAACCCTCTAAACGCCACCTTCATCAAAAATGACATGACAATGGTGAGTAAATATTCCACACATAGTACACGTTAATCAAATGATTTTGCTTCAAAAGCTGCTAAATACCACTCTCTTTCTGGTCTGAAATATCGATTTGTAGGAAAAAAAACCTGGTAAGGAGCCTGATAAAAAATGCTCATTTAAAAGAACAGTGGTCAGATGGATTTAGAGGGTTTTGCATCTGAACTCTTCATATGTCTCTTTCACTGACATATAAACAGCATACTGTATCTACATATCTACATGGACATGGAATGAGCTTAATTTTACACTCTGATCCCATTTTACACCCTTATCCCTTCTAATTCCTCCCAGTCTCATTTTGAGGAGTAATGGCTATTCAGGTGACAATGTTGTTTCATTGTAATGAGGTCAGTGTTACAGCTGACATGTAACACCTTCCAAAACACTTGCTCAGGACTTTAGCCCTGTGCTTCCTCACTCACCGCTACATCTAAGAGCAGCTCGCCTCGTGTGCCGTGCAGGATCTTGACCAGGTTGCCAATACTCTTCTCCCAGATGTAGAGGGCGTGCTGCCTGGCGGAGCCGGCCACTATGTATTCTCCATCGCCAGAGAAACAGCACCGTTTCCACGGCGTCCTAAGTAAACATGAGGAGCAATAGCAGGTCATACAAAGCACTGAGGATGTCTGTTGCCGTTACAATAAAAAACAAAATTGTCTTTCAAGTATTGCAAGTGAATGATTGCTGTTGACTGTTTGCTGAAAAAATATTTATCACCACCAGAACTAGATGTACCGCATAGCGGTACAAAATATGACCGCTGCTCAGTCCTGTACATCCGTTCCGCGAAAATAAATCACACTTCAATTTGTCTCCATATTTTACTCCATCCCCCACTCTTGAAACTTTTGTGTATGCTTGTTTGGCATGCCTGAGTGTGTGTGTGCAACTGCACAGAAAGTACCCTACTGGTGCTGAAAAGGTGAATAGATTGTAGAATAGCCAAAGAAGATGTAGAATTGTTATAAAACCTTTAAAATCTCTAAACAATCACAAGTAGGGCAGTTCATCACAGTTCATCCATTGCAACTGGATTGATGAAAGGTCACTTACACCTGTAGGCTACATTGTATTTGGGAAAAGCAAAAGGTATCAGCATAATGTTATTTTTATTTTTTTATTTTTTTTTTGTATTTTTAAACAAAAACATCTCTGTCAGTTCCATGCCGTTTTCAACAGCTATCAAAAACAAAGGTCATTTTTGGATGGATGGATTTTTTGTGAATGTTTCTTCTTCTACATAAGATTTTAGTCATCTTTAGTTCATGTAATACTTTTATTGTCAATGCACAAATTAAGTAACAGTAGCCTAGTCTGAAACGAAAATGCTGTTTTACATCTAACCAGTGGTGCAAATAACTGACATGTCCAAATGGGCCTTGATGAAATGCGTCGCTAGACTGTTCATACACATTTTAACGGACCAAAGTTGAAGAGCTTTTGTCCGTTATTGTTAGTGCAAATATAGGCTGATTCATGTTCCCTTGCATTGTTTAACTGAGGTCCATGGCTAGTCTGGCTTTCATCAGACCAAGCTCAATCTTTTAAGAAATCAAAAATAAATAGCGGGCAGATCAGGCTGGGTTCACCCAGCCTAGTCCATAGGCACCCGATATTGTTTAATTTTCCGATTGAGATATACACGCTCTGGCTATTCTAAATGCAAAAATGCATCAGGGAGTTATGACAAAACGGTAACTAACAAACTAGATCCTAATAGAAAGCTGTTAGCTTCCCTAAGCTACAGGTAGGATTATAAGGTAGGCCTATTTACAACATAAATTGTCAATAGGCTATGCTGGCGACACAAATAAAATCTCCTTTGGAAACCAATGGCTTACGCCTTACAGTATCAAGCGGACTTAAACTGTCATATCGTGGCGAAAAGTTGTAATAACATTCACGCAGCTCCATGAGTCAATGAAAGCCAATGAAGTAGCCACTTCTAAATGGGACCCACTACACAGTAGCTTAAGGTGTTTTGCTAAAGCAGCCATAATGAAATGAAGGCGTCATTGTTTGGATACTTCACACACACGTGCTTTTTAATTTCACAGACTACAACTACCAAGCTGTAATCAAAGCACATCGATTCCCCTCTCACACCCTGCACACACTTAAAACAAAATAAACAGGCGTCTCAGTCTCACGATGTATAGGCAAAACTGTATCAGACCGGGTGTAACGTTGGTAAATCTTCCATTGCACAGAATGATTTTGTAGTACGTGCAATAAATGACAGTCGAAAGATACAAACAGTGCTGCTATACATTTGCTTGGTATAACCGCATTTATAGTTTTCTACAAATGCAATAAATCAAATGCCTCCATCACTCAACCAACGCTAACGGTAACATTACCTAGGTCCTTATTGATATTACAAGATTAACGTTACCTGCAGTAAAACCAAGCATGTCCGATAAACATCCTCAGATTTATTTCGCTTCAAGAAGAAATGGGAATTACACTTCATGTGAACATCATCCTCCTATCCTTATTAGATGTTAAATGCGTGAAAATTACAGTCCTTGTATGAAGCGTCCATTGTTTTTTCCACCCACTTTTAACTTCCAACAAAATTACGCCTCACTGCAACGATGCGCCATCTAGTGGACAAACGACTACTTCTCGCCAATACTGAAAATGCAGCCATGATGATGATGATGAATATTTATTTTGGCTTTCTTTTAATCCTACTGATTTTCATTTTTTACCGGGGGGGGGGCAAATCACAAATGAGTGATTATGAGCCAGGTTGATGTGGGCCCTTGAGACCAACATACCATAAAAGATTCACAGAGAACTGTGTCTGCCCTACCCTCCTTTTGGGGTCCAGTCCAGCGGGGGCTGCAGATGAAAACGAAAAATGACGGTTCCATGCTATCCTTGTGGGGGTACATGCCCACCAAGTTTTGTGTACCCCGGTCTTTCAGTGTCCCGGGAATCCTTGTTGGTGTACGTCACTAAATGTACACATAAATTATTTTATTGTAAGGCCCCCCATGAACGAAAGTACACAAAACTTGGCATGCATTCAGAGGGTGTCATAATGATCCTACACTTTTAATTTCGTGCAGTTTTGACCTTGTCAGCCAGAGATATTGAGATGAAAACACCTAATTTTTTTTGCTTTTTTAATTTTTTTAACTAGGTGGCTATACATGAAATAAGTGGTAATGGGATGGGTTGACATGCCCCCTTAAGACCAACATACAAAAAAAAGGTGGACCTCCTAGGCCCTACAGTTCTCGAGATATTCACAGAAAACTGTCTCCGCCACCTACAGGCCAGTTGGTGTATAGTAACATAAATTAATTTATTGTGTGGCCCCCCATGAACGGAATTCCACAAAACTTGGCGTGCATACAGAGGGTGTCATAATGATCCTACACTTCCAATTTTGTGCAGTTTTGACTATGTTAGGTCACAGATACCTTCAATTACACCACCTCATTTTTACTTTTTGTGTTTAACTAGGTGGCTATACATGAAATGAGTGGTTATGGAATGGGTTGACATGGCCCCTTGAGATCAACATACAAACAAAAATGGTCCTCCTAAACCCTACGGTTTTCGAGATATTCACAGAAAACTGTGTCTGCCCTACCCTCCTTTTAGGGGTCCAATTCAGCCGGGGGCTACAGATCAAAACGAAAAAACGATGGTTCCATGCTATCCATGTGGGGTTACATGTCCACTAAGTTTAAATGTACCCCGGTCTTTCAGTGTCCCGGGAATCATTGACGGAAATTTGGGCATGCTAAAAAAAAAAAAAAAAAAAAAATCTGACTAAACCTATATGATGACCGCTTAATGCTTGGCGGTCATAATTAAAACCTGCATTCTGTATCTATGACTACATTTACATGCACTTAGAATCCCGGTTATGAGGCCTATGATTTGATTATATTCAGGATATGGTGTTTACATGAACACAGAGAAACCTGGTTATTAATATCCCTGTATGCACAATGAATAAACGGGGACTAAGGTGTATACATGGAACTGTATCCCAGTTTCTTTTTAGAGTACTCCATCTAGCATAACCGGGTTACTCAAAACCGGGGTTCTGAAATCAGGATATGATGTTTACATGCGCAAATACAAAACCGGGATACTTCAAAATCCTGATCATAACCGGGATACTGAAGTGCATGTAAAGGCAGTTTATATCTATTACACTAGCTGAAATATAGACTTACCCTCCTTTATGCCAGGTCTAGTTATCTGAAAGCTATTCACTTCCATAATAGTGATGCAACAATAAAGTATCCATGGCTACTTTCACTTGTCTGTTCGTATGCACTTTTAACGGTGTTTCAATACATTTTCATTGTGTTTCAATCATACACCCACTCAAAAAGGCCCTCCTCACCTGTTCACCAGGTCCTGTAGCTTCTGCATGGGTTCTGGTTCGCCGTCCCTCCCACAGGTGAGAATCTCCCGCCCATCATACACTCTGATGATGCGGTCTGCTGTGTTTATGAGGAAACAGCTGAGGAGAAGGAGGTAAAGCTTTTACTGCAGATGGATCCAATTCACAAGAACAATGATATTAGTGTCAGTTGTGAGGTTTCCCTTACCTGCCTTTGCGTGCAAACTCTATCGATTTAATGGCTGTCGTGTTGCTAGTGCCCGTGGTTACTCGGAATGATGCTACAAGATCCTGGGTGTTTGTGTTCAGAACGAGAATCTGTATGAAAACAAAACAGAGTGAAGGTCGGTCGCATGACTGCTTTATCAAAAATGCAAAATGTTTTGAAAAATATCTTTGTTTTTCCAATTCTTTTACATCAATAGTCCTACACCAGGAACTACAGATAAATACATGCGGAAGGCTACATGTGGTGTGTTTATATCAAGTTGTTTTTTCTTTGGCCTCCCTGTCAATATAGGCAAATACGTTTTGCCAAGCTAAAAAAAGAGACCGGTGTGTTTAGAAGGCAAGTGAAGAACAAAACCAACGATGTTCAAAATGACCTGTAACAGGACAGAAACAGAGCTGAATCGGACAGATTGCAGACTGACCTTTCCTTTGGCATTGCCTGTGTAGATGTACTCCCCCCTTCGATCGAATGCAGCCACTACATTAAGGTCGGAATCGTCGTCCACAGGAAGAACCACATGTTTCGAGTCTGACAATGTGAGTAACACAGGGGCCGACTTCATGGGACATACAAGGACTTTGTCTCTGAGAAAGGGAAGCACAGTATGTGATCAATTAAATGAAGGACGATTAAAAAACTAAATCAACACAACTGCTATGGTATGAATACAGGTTGGGGCAGTAATTAGTTTATTCAAAGCACCAATTACTCTGTAGTGCCACAGAAAACATACAGTTGGAAAAAATCTATTTATAGTTGTTTATTTAAAAGTGAGGTTAAGCCCAGGGTCCCTGTAAAATCGAGAAGCCTTTCCTGACAAATTTCCTGGATGTTTATTTCCACATGAATACATATTAGCAGCAGTAAACGAACATCACACTCATACTCAAAACATGTCAACACATTTTCATAAATTACATCATATGAAATAACTCACTGGTCCCTGGGGTGGAACTGGAGCTTGAGAATGGGCGAGGGGAAGCGAAACCTCTGGTCACAGTCCCCCGTAAGGACATCCCACAGGGAGACAATATTATCTGTAGAGGCGCTGACTAGTTTGTGACCATCTCGACTCCAACTGTTCAACATATAAGACAGCAAGCAGCATAAGGGATTAGGAGGGAGGGAATAATGTCAGGTGCATTATAAACAGGACAATAGCAGCCCTGCAGCCAAAAGATTAGGTATATGTCTACAAATAAAGGAAGGTCATTTTCATAGGACTAAAATGGTATTTGGGGGAACCTAGTAGGAACACGAAAGTCAATAAGGGAACATGTTTGTCTTCCTTCCCATAAAGTTTAGGCTGGCTATAAATAATGCTTTTAATGATATTAATGCCAAAACATTGCTTCACAAATAATGTTTTTCAGGCTGTAATATGGAAGTACTATCAAGGGCAGAAAAAATAAGTATTTACAGGTCTTGGTTTTGGGACTGATTAGTGATATAGACAATGTTTGAACTAAATGTGCAGATGTGCAGAAACAACTTTACCTGACCCTTGTCATCTAATTTCTGTTTCTATATGTCACACTTGTTTGTTCCCTATACCGGTATTAACTATTGCTACACTGAATGACATTTTAGTTGGTGTCTTCTCAATTAGTGCACTTGTACACAATCGTGTACCTGTAAACATACTGACCTTAGTGAACAGACTGGATGTATGTGTGCGCTTATGATTTTGGCAATGCCCCGTGTAAGAAAGTCCCAAATGACAATACGGCCATCATTGCAGCCGACGGCCAACAGTGTGCCCCAGCGATTGAAGGTGCATGTAAGCGCCATACTGATGCAATCAAGGGTGCCATCTGCCTCCTGTTATTCAATGTAAACAAAAGTTTTTAGGAGACCAAGAAGAGTCAGCTTAACCTTAAAAGTAATAAGTAGTTTCACATATGACCAGTTTTGTTTTTCCAAGTTCACCAACTTGGTGCTTACCTCGGGATAGTTCTGCCCGAAGGACTCTGGAAAGGAACAGAACATGATCAGAAATACTAAAATAATGCTACTATTAAAGTATAAATAAAAAAAATTGCGCCTTACTCAGGACAATAACAAATATGTATCAAATAAACTACACTCTAACTAGCTTAATTATAATAACAAAATAGATCTACTCCGATGCAAGCAAGTGATCATCATTCCAGTGACAGTTCTAACGTTAGACAACACAAAACATAACATTAAAGTTGGCTTTGACGGTTTATCATAGCTATTTAATGAGTGGTTGTTTCAGAAAGATCACAAATGCATTGTTTTAATCAAAGAGACTGTAAACTTTAACCCAAAATAGCTACATAGTGCAATGCCGATTTCTTAAATTTGGCGATGATTGGCAGGGTAATTTTTCATAAACGGTCGTTAGCGTGCTAGCTGGCGTAGTTATCCGCTAGCTACAATAACTAGTTAGGATTGATACAATCGCAGATACAATTCCAAACATAACAGGAAATATATTACCGAGCAACTCCAGATTCATCGTGGAATACGATCCAATAACAAAAAAAGAAAAATATTCTTAGAAACGCAATTTAAAATCCCAGTCGCATAATCAGTAATAATTCAACCATACAGAGAAACTAGCATAGGAAACTAGCCAGCTACTAGCGCGACTGGCGCCTGGCTGAAACGAAGGACCCCAAAACAAAACAAAACCAGAGACTATGCCCAAACCAAAACCAAAACATTTTCTCAGATTTAGCAAATATATCAGGCGTGTATACATTTTCATACATTTTAATCTATCGTTCAGCATTAATGAGCTTCATGTAATATATTTGTTGTCTATGTAGACATACAGGCGTATGATAGGCAGCTTTTTCCCTTACAGTGAAAAAGCATAGGGTAGGCTCATAGACAAAAGATATAATAGGGTAAAGTTAGGCTACATGCTTTTACTGTCTATGGGTACATAGTTATGCAGTCTACATATAAGTTTTTTAAGAAGCTGACAACATGTTAGTAAATTTTAGTAGACTATGAACATGCTATTCTAGGCTTCATTTGACATCAGATAGGCATATTTTTTCAGATATGATTTTCAGGCTATGAATGAACAAACCACTCTTTAAAAACCTTCAGAGGATAGCCTACAAAAATAAAATTGAAAAGTTTGGTTCATGTAGGCTATGTGCCAGGCTACACTGTAAACAGTCAAAATACTTGAAATAGGCAAATTATTTAATTTAACATAACTTAGGCTAATCATCGAAAAAACAAAACGAATAGGCCTAGTTTAAAAAGAAACTCAACTTTTGAATGTTATTGGCTATCCACCCATGATCATTTGCAATAACATTAAAATCATCAAACTTACGCCTACCTAAATGTGTTTTCAATAGTTTAAATACAGTAGCCTATGTTTTGTTAATAATATACACTAGCCAAATTTTTCAATGTGCTGGCTGCACTGAAGTACTGATAGACATAGGTAGGCTACTGGTTTGTGCCTTACATGCTTTATGCCTTTGTCCTCCCTGCTGAAGGCAGTTCGATGTAGCCTACTGCTATCTGCTACTGCCCATTGTTCAGTTATGAGAAATGCACAACACAGTAGGCTAGGCCTGTCGCTCCTTGATATGCAAGATATGTTTACAAAATGTCTTGTCTTGGATCAAACATAAATACTTCTGATATGCAAATTCTGATATGCAAATCAAATAAGCTACATGTTTTAGTTTGAATTGATTGAGTAGATCTAGATTAATATTTTTTTAGGTGGGCTAATTACATTTCCTTAAATATGTAGTTTGTAGGCTACTGTAGAGTATTTTACAGACCTGAAGTGGAGATTTCTGGCTCAGGGTTAATTTGTTGACAGTATTTTCAGATTTATGGAGCAATCAAAGGAAATATCCAAAATTCCCTCTGTAAATACATTTCACACACATGTATATTTTAAATGCCTTTTTGAAAATCCCAAAAACTATCACTAGAATGAAGAGCATTGGTTAAATCATTCCACCAGTGAGGAATTACAGATGAAGAGAGTCTTGACTGTGACCCCTTAATGTTGGGCCGACACAGTAGACACTCATAAGACCATTGCAATAGGCAAGAGAGGGGGCATAAAGCTGGATTATAGAATTAAAATAACAAGGTGCGGATCCAATTAAGTGAGTGTCCTGTAGACCAGAGTGAGGGACTTGAGTAGGCTATAGGAAGCCAATAAAGAGTAACAGAAAAGTTGTGTTTCTTCTTTGGCTGATTAAAAACCAATGCGATAATCAAGTTCGGAAAGAACCATGGCCTGCACAAGAAATTGTGTGCACCATAGTGTCATCTGCAAACTTGACAATGGTGTTAGAGCCATGTACAGATGTGCAGTCTAACAGACTGGTCTGTTGGTTAGGAAGTCCAGAATACAGTTACAGAGGGAGGTACTGATGCCCAGTTCACAGAGTTTGGTGATCAGTTTGGAGGGGATGATGGTGACTGCTGAACTGAAGTCAATGAACAGTATTCTCACATAGGTGTTGCTATTGTCAAGGTGGAACAGGGCGGAGTGAAGTGCTGTAGAGATCCTCTGTGCTTCTGTTCTGACGGGCGAATTGGAAGAGTTCCAGTGAGGGTAGTAAGCAGGCCTTGATGTGGGCCAGGACCAGTCTCTCGAAGCACTTCATGATGATGGGGGTGAGTGCAACTGGACAAAAGTAATTAAGGCTCTTTGCATTGGAGTGTTTTGGCACCGGCACAATGGAGGTGGTTTTAAAGCATGCAGGGACGGCTGCCTGGGCTAGTGACAGGTTAAATACAGTATGTCAGTTCAAACCTCAGTCAGCTACACAGCACAGGCCCTTAGGACCGGGGATGCCATCAGGACCAGCAGCCTTACATGCATTAGTCCTGCTCCTTTTGGGAGATGCAGTATGGGTTTATCCACTACCACCCATGGGTTTTTAACATTTGCTCAACAGGGTTGGGAAAAAAACAAAATACTGAAGTCTGTTGCCTAACTAACTGAAAATAATGACATGGACAAAATCTTAAACTACACCAGGTTTGAACACATGAGTACAATGTTTGGACAAAAATTACATAGTTTACCTAGTAGTGTGTTGCACAACCTTTAAAGGCAATCACTGCCAACAAATGCTTTCTGTTACACTGAATGACAGGTTCTGTCTGTTTTGCCAATTCTTCCTGATTGCCTTATATGCTTGTTATTTCTGATCTCCCCAGACAACTCTTTTTGATTGCTCTAATAGTCCATGTTCATTTTGGTACACTTTCTTTAGGCTTACTGGCTGAATAATCTGTAATACTTATTAAGGTGACCTTAGTTTGAAATATCATAATGCAATATTCTATACATTTAGGGTATACCTATCAGTCATGGCCATGTTGGAATATCTAAAATAAACAACAAATTATCTCTTTTCAAACTTTCTGTTCTTTACTATTTATTATAATATGTTTACAGCTCTCAAATAGCTTTGAATTGCATCATTTGCTAATCACTAAATAAAGAAATGAAGCATTCTTTCAATAACCTGAAAGCGTAGAATTTTATATTTTAAATTAATTTAGCCTGTTATAGGCCTCACCTAGCCTACAGTTGGTCAGGAAGCTAATGAATTTGTTGGTAAATTCATTATCTTCCTAGCTTCCTGACAAACTGTAGGCTAGGTGAGGCATAGGCTAAATTAATTTAAAATATAAAATTCTATAAAATTACTTTTGTTTCAGATATTTAAGCATTATGCAATTACATAGATAGATAGCCTAATGTACATTTGATAGGCTAAGCAGTTTGCACGGATTCAATTGAAATCATTAATGCACTGCACAGAGCGGTGATACGAGCCTAGTTGCACTTATTTGAACGATCTATAAGGAAACTGTAGCCGTGAGACTCCAAATGGAGCACATACAGTTCAAAAAGCGGGCACCCGTGATCATACGGGTATTTTCCACGGCGACCTATCATTTTACGATAGGGCGGGGTTTCAGTCGGTGAAATATACTCTCTAACTTTATAAAAATTGAAGTTGAATCAATTTCAAGTGAGCGGATGTCGTTGAAACATTAAACTTAAATGTATTTTGTATTCAAAACACCCCATAAGTCTTTAAAAAGTGCTTTGTATACACGCCGCATAAACGTGAGGCGCAGTTCGTGCGTCACATCAGAATCGACCAATAAGATTTCTGCTTTTCTAGGTCTTGTGTTGGCACAGTTGAGCAAGGGAGGCACGATTTGTATAGATATAGCAAAGCTAGATATACACGTTTCGAGAAAGTGTTGATTAAACACCCGTGCCATTTAATTTTGTGCATTTGAAATGTTAATATGTCTTTGTGTGTCACCGACATAGTGGTCATGTGAATGAATATTAAACTGTAGGCTTAGGATAACTGATTACCTTAGATCTAGAATATTTGTATCTATATCTGTTGTTCGTACAGGACATTTGGGGCATGCGCAGTTGCAAGAACAGTTATGAAACCATTCATTCTGTTGCCCCGGTTATAGTGTAGGCTACAGTGTATGCACAGTCGAAACAGTGTGTCAATAACTTGAGAACGGTGTGATTAACATAGTCTTGAAGACTATTTAACCTATTTTGTCACTGGGGATGACATAGGACACCAGCACTTATCCATTTGTTATAGGTAAGTTGATATATTAATTTTATCATACAGTATTCATCTTAAGAGAATGTATGGTTATGTCACCCAGGCCCAGGTAGTTTCTCTGCAACTGACCTAATTTTTTGTCTGAAATTAATTTGAACTATTTTCGACATTAACATCTTTTATGGTCTGAGTATCTTGTGTGTAGTTTATGGCAAAGACTTTTGTGGTCTTAAATGACCTAATATTATGTCTAAATCAGTGATTGTGGTTATTTGGCATTAATATAACCTCATTTTAAGAAAGTATTATGATGATACCCTTCAGGTGTGTCTGTAACTGTGCAGATTCAAGTGATAAATTAACTTATTATTTTGTTTATGTTGACATGACAAATTCAGTCTACAAGTTCAGTTGTCCAACAGTTTGCAGTATGGACTGTTTATTAGTGTGTAGGATGTTGATAAAACAGTAACTTTATAGAATAATGCATCATTCTTCAGTTATGGGTTCTGTTAAGATGTTTTATTCCGATTTGTTTTTAGAATCATAAAGCAGAGGAGGAAAATGGAAAATGAAGCAAATATCCATTTAACAAAAAGGTCCTGAAATGTAATTTAGCATTTCTTTCTTTCTTTCTTTCTTTCTTCCTGTTTCTCTCTTTTCTCTGTATTTCTTTCCATCTTTTTTTGACAGCCTGGTCCATCATGACCGTAAACTCAATCCACTGGTTCCGTAAGGGGTTGCGTCTTCATGATAACCCTGCCCTGCTGGAGGCCGTGCAGGGGGCAGACACCTTGCGCTGTGTCTACTTTTTGGATCCTTGGTTCGCAGGTTCGTCGAGTGTGGGTGTCAACAGGTGGAGGTGCGTGATTTACTTTGTACCTGCTTTTAGAACAGTATGATCTCTCTGTGATAATGGACAGTTAGTAGCCTACTCAGACAGCAAAATGTATTTGGGCCAGATTTGGTCCAGATCTTCATTAGCATTTGGCGCAGATCCACTAAACGGACCTGGGCCGGTCCGTTACACTAACACTGACCTTGTGAGCCAAATAACAACACAGAAGTGAAATGTTTTACTGGATGTGTTTTACAAAGTAATTGTATTTTTGTTAGATAGATAGATAGATAGATAGATACTTTATTGATCCCTAGGGGAAATTCAAGGTCACAGTAGCATACAGACAACATACACACACACATTCACATTGTTAAGACTTTATAAGTAATGGTATATTATGCTCTGACACTCTGACATGTCAACACAAGGTCATCTGTTTGTCATTGTGTTTTTACTGAATTCTGGCTGAATTTGCCATGCAGTGACAGACCCAGAACCTGTGGTGCAACCTCAATATTTGAAAGTGAGACATTAAGTGTAGGGCAATCCCACACAAAACTGTCACGTCCATAACGGCAACTAAATACCATGGCATTGTGTTGCAGTTATGGATGTGACAGTTTTGCGCAGGGTATCCAGTACCAAGCAGGGTTTTTTTTTATTACTTAGAACTAATTTAGGACTAATTCCATTTATCATATCTGTTTGGTTTCTAATCTAATGATGACTGACCATCTCAAGTCATTTATGGCTGATCTAACATTTGAGCAGTAAAACAGTCACCTCAATTGCTGACTATATTGTGCAATATTGTGCAGTATATATTATGCAACTCTTTACACTCCAACGTAATGTCCCCCCATAACTCCAACACACCATATGGGAGATGGTCTGTGCTGAGGCTCCAGCATAGTTGCATGCCAATGGTGTGTGTGTGTGATGGCAAAATGGAGTCTGTGTGAGAGAGAGATAATAATGTGGGGTCATGTTTAGTTTGTTTTATATTTGTTGTTTCTTTTACTAAGTCAAACTAATATCGTATCCTCTACTGACAGTCTGTGGTGTATACCAATACATTATATTTACATTGTAGTTTTCACAAGATACAGTACCAAGAAAGTCAGAAAGAACGAAATGAAATATTTACATCAACATGTTGGCTTTTTACTATCCATTCAGATGTCCATTGCACAGTCATTGACATTGATCACAATTATGACACCTACTCTTCATCAAGATGCATATTATTGGTTGTTCCTGTGGTTGCACTGGTGCTAATGTTAGCTTAGAGATCAGGTGCTAACTTTAACAATAGTGGGAACTCCCAACTCTGGATTTTTCAGAATTTATATTATTCGATACCTAAACTGTTCTTAATACGACTTCACCAATGTGGGAAAATGACAAAATATGGTGGGATCCTGGGTTAGTGTGCCAACTAAGAACCAAGACTCAGATATTCCTGCACCACTGGTTGCTATAGCAGTGACCTACTTTTCAGCAGGCTCAGGAGGCCTTGTGTGCTGAGGCAGCTACGTAGCTCCGTCTCAGACGCTAGCTGGCACAGCTTGCACTGCAAAGTGACTGACTTAGGGTCACAGTCACAAATTGATAAAGAAATGAAGGATACGTACAGAAAAAACAAAAGAATTTCTAGTTATTAGCCTGGATGTAATTTGTGAGGGATTTTTGTTGAGAGGTTTTGGGGCGGCTTGACAGATAGACTCCCTCAACAGGTGGGACTTACTCTGCATTCATAGCTAGGCAGACGGCTACAGAACGCCTCTCCCGTTCATACTCCCATAAGCATCTGTTTCTACTTCTGTTTTTAGCCACAGGGCTGAAGGAAAACACAGATCAAGGCTGCCTACCTGTACACTTGGCTTCAGAACATTCCTAAGGATCTGTTTCCTATCAAAAGCGCATCTAGCTTACAGCTCTGTTCCTTATGTCATTTACTTATTCTTAAAGTGAATGACAAGCATATCAGGAAGACACTTTTTACTGTGACTACTCTCACCAGTAGAATCTGAATAAGATTGCTGATTTAACCTATCTTGATTACAGATACAGTATGTGATGCATGAAGTTGAAATTTCATTCAATATGAATGTGTTTTCAGATTTCAATGTGACATTGTAAAAAGATGTTCGTTGATTTGGTTTAACTTGAGACAGCACTGTCACTTAGTATGTTGTTGAAGGTCACTCCAGAACACTGTCCCGTCAAAGATCTGAAGCTCGGTCACGTTAGTGAGTAAATGCTGTTGTCCGACACACGGTTGCAGGCAGGCCTAATGACTCTGAGCGCCGGTGTGGGGTAAATCTCGGTGGGTAATGAGGTCTGTAGGGAACATGCCCATGTGTCCGCAGAAGCACCATGAGCCAGAGGCACGCTCAAATATGAGGGAGGAAAGAGCGTGTGAGAGAGAGATAGAAAGAAAAAGAGACAGAGAGAGAGAGAGAGCAAAGGAAAAAACGTGCAGAGGAAAACATAAATGTAGGCCATGTTGGTGGTTGTGTAATGGCTGACGCATGACCAGAGCCACAAACAATACAGGGTCATGTGCAATCAAACACTGGCTTTCAAGTTTACATGAATATGTTTAGGTAAGAGTGATCCATATAAT
This sequence comes from Alosa alosa, assembly GCF_017589495.1. Lineage (NCBI taxonomy): Eukaryota > Metazoa > Chordata > Actinopteri > Clupeiformes > Clupeidae > Alosa > Alosa alosa. Next base: position 13,927,734 of record NC_063198.1, on the reverse strand, counting down.
GAGATTATGTATCAGTTAATTAACTGAGTAACAGTAGATGCTTTAGAATAATGAAATAATTACACCTCTCAGACAGTACGCTGGACTGTGTTTTTCTTGTAAACCCTCTGAAGAGGAAAGGACACCTAAATTTTTTTGTATAATATATTTTTATTTCTCTATTAATCATTCTAAATCATTCTAGTTTTTTACTAGGGAACGCTTAGTAGTGGTTTCACCTGGGAGCGACCTGGCAGAAATAGGTTTGAGATCTGCTAGGCAAGCCACCTCAAGGTGTCTGTTGTATGTCTGTATGGAGATCTCAGCTCACCTTGCATTTAGTTGGTGTTTAGAATATCTTAAGAGTGAACAGACTTTAGACAGACAGATGTCTGAAAACCAGTTTGACCTTAAAGCTCAGGATGAATGAAGGATTGGACATCGAAGTCAGAACTGATGTGAGATCTTTCGTGTTTGGTGTCTCAGATGGCACGTGCTTAATTTGAACACCTCCAGCTGACCCCTCGGTGGGGCAGCATGAGCCACACAGCCTGTGCTGCTCAATTTAGAGGGATTCCCTCACGTGGCAAGTGTGAATGGGGATGATGGAAGCTTAGGATGGCGCTGAAATAGCAAGCCCCAACCTCAGGCCAGATGGGTGTCTTAATGAGCCGGCCTGGGAATGAGTTTGTCCAAAGCAGATGACTAATGCTGCTCAGAGACTCTGAGCGAGGAGACAGGAGCCCTTACAGGTGCCATGTTAGGGTCAGCTTCCGGTTAAAAAAGGAAACATGGCAGAAGGAAAGCAAGCAGCTTTGGATTCTTTTTGTGTCTATGAATGAGTTTGGCAGATGGTGTTCATTCAGAAATCTCTATACTGATGCTGTAGCATGCTGTTTCACAGATTTGGAATACTATGTCTGACTACCTGATGGTCCAAACAACCTGGCAGGTTGAGTAGACAGCATTAGTGTTGGTCTGGGCTTCTTTATCTACCAGACACTTTCCATCCATCCACCTAGGTGCACCAGAACTAACTTTGGATCAGCTTGTTAAAACACGGGTTCTAAATGTGGATATCCTAGTCTGTTGGCCGATGCTGTACTGGTGTGCCTTCTCTACCCCTCCACAGAAAGGATGGGGTTCCCTGTTGGTGATGAGGCAGTTGACCAAATCAGATCAGACTGAGTTGGGGGGTTCCAGGTCCTCACAGAGGGTGTGCAGTGAGGTTGTTGGACACAGAAACTGGGCCCTGTCACATAGTTAACCCGTATGGTGACAGCAAGGCAGAGCCAGAGAAATCCTGGTGCTGACCCTTTACATATCCTATGCATGTAGAACAATACAGAAAAGTGTATTATAATTTTATATATGCCATTCATATTGTGCACTAATAATTAAATGTTATGAATTGCACCTTGGGTTGAATCAGAGTGCCATGAATTGCAGTTTTAGATATTTGACATCCTATTTGGGTGAAAAATCTGAAAGATTAGCAGAAGCATCCATATTTTCATGACAACTTTTACTTGTCACTTGTTTACTTGTCTATAAGCCACGTTAATTAGCTTGTTTGTCTGCAGATTTCTCAAAATAGCTGTAACCAGTGCCCTCAATTGGTTAATAGACTTACTACCTGGCTCAAAGCAAGCAACAGAGTAGGGAAAGGCCACACGCGGAATAGCGATATATATATATTATATTTATTAAATGAATAGAATTTAACAGAATGGGTTAATTAAAGTCAGTAATGGAGTTGGTTTTGAAAAATAAAATTGTAAGCAGTCAGTGTAATGTGGTGTAGTGAATATGCAAAACAAAATCCTAAACGGTGCGGGAGAACGGTGCGACAACCTGGTCTCCTCTGAAGCACTTTTTTAAAAGGCCCAGACCAGGAAGTGATTAGCACAACTCCAAACACCTGCGCCCGGCTCACCTGTCGGAGACAGACGCAGCACACAGACAGGAGGAGGAGCCAGGCATGGCCATGACACTACAGTGTCAAGTACTCCCCTACTAACCTGTATTTTTATGTTAAGTATTGCCACGGATGGGCGTCATATGACCATAAACATTATCTAAGCATTGCATAAACAATAATTTTGATATCTATAAACTCTTATCAACTCTTATCATGCAATAATCATTCAAACCATAGTGGACAAATAAATGATAATGAGTGTTACAGGCATTGTCAACCTAAAGTGGACAACCTTTACAGTAAATGGGATCCTTTGTTCCCATTTAAATCATTAAGAGAGAGAGAGAGAGAGACAGAGAAAAAAGAGAGAGAGAGAGAGAAAGACCCCACAGATCTGCTCTGTGTGTACTGAGCGTGTGTGGTGTCTCTTCCTCTGTTGCAGGTTCCTGCTGCAGTGTCTGGAGGATCTGGACGCCAGCCTGCGCAAGCTAAACTCGCGTCTGTTTGTCATCCGAGGCCAGCCGGCCAACATCTTTCCCCGTCTCTTCAAGGTGATTCACCAACACCTCACGTCATGATTATGTCACAGTCATCATTGAAAGCAGTTCAATAGATGCTATTTAGAACCATGATTCATGTGAATTGATTGTTGCTGCCAAGTGAATGGTGTAGGGGGAGTTTCTCCACTTGTTAGTGCCAAATCACAAATAGAAAGTGATACAAACATAAGATGAAAAAATCTACACAAAGAGAGTACAGTTAGATATGAAAATCCATACAGAGTACAGATATTTAAGATTAAGACAAAATCTTGTGACCTTATTGCACTGCTTATCATTTTTTGTATAGCATTTGAGATGACATAATATCATTTCAGTTCGCCTGGATGAATGAATGTTGAGCACTCACATTCAGAACATTCTCACTCAGTAGTGTGAGCTACAAATTCATTCATTTATTTTTTCAACAAGTCCCTTGCAGTGACTCATTCAAATATACACTAGCTGTAGCTCCCAGTCCTGTTTTCCCAGTATCTCCTTATGTTTATATAATGCCAACCATGAAAATCCTGGCAATTGTAGGTCCTCAGGTAGTATTTGAGTAGTCAGTTTTAGTGATACACTCTCTTAAACCCTGGTGAATTTCTGTGCAGGAGTGGAAGATCTCCCGACTGACCTTCGAGTGTGACTCAGAACCATTCGGGAAGGAGCGAGATGCAGCCATCAAGAAGCTGGCGTCAGAGGCCGGGGTGGAAGTCAACGTCAAGACCTCCCACACACTTTACAACTTGGACAAGTAAGACGCGAGATGATACTACACACATACACACACACACACACACACACACACACACACACACACACACACACACACACACACACACACACACACACATCATAATAATAATAATGTCCTTGTCCTTATCTATTCCCTCCTCAGGATTATTGAACTAAATGGTGGTCAGCCTCCTCTCACCTACAAACGATTTCAGACACTGGTCAGCACCATGGACCCCCCTGACCCACCTCAGAAGCCGCTCAGCAAGGCCTTGATGGGCAGGTGCACCACGCCTGTGTCTGAAAACCACCAGGAGAAATATGGAGTCCCCTTACTGGAGGAGCTAGGTGGGTAGCAACAATGCAATATGAGATTTGACCAGCAGAGGGAAGCAAAGTACATATAGCCACTACTAATCAACTGATGATGACTCAACTCAAGACAACTGTTTGAGCAATGTTGCAGGGCAGTGTTCCTAAGTATTGAGGTTCTGGCTTGTTTCCATTAATATTGGCCAACATTATTTTTTTAAAGCAATAACACATGGAACTGGTTGTGTGGTTGCCCAGCAACATTGCTCAAAAAGTTGCCCCATGTATCCATTACCTTTACCGTTACGCCATAGTGCCAACATTTTCTTGCACATATTGAAATATTTTCAATGAATGTGTCAAGTAAAAAAAAACATATTAATACCATATTAACTACCCCCGTGTATTAACCTTATAGCTGAAACCTTGGCTAATAGTTGGGAAATTACAGTATGTATAATTTTCCTATGTGTCTCATGGCAGGTTTCGACACAGAAGGCTTGTGTCCTGTTGTGTGGCCTGGAGGAGAGACGGAGGCTTTGACCAGGATAGAGAAGCAGTTTGGAAAGGATTCGGCTTCAGTAAGCATTCATCACTGCGTTTTGTGTCTATTTTGTATGTGACATTCCTCACTATGCATATTTGTTGGCTGTCAAGTAGATCAATTGTTGCTCTGATTTTATGGGTTAAACCGATGCCTTTTGTTTAAGTGGGAAAGTAAGCTTCAGATTAGAATTGATGGGGTGGGAGTATTCATTAGGGTATGTGGACCTTGAATTAATTTGAATGAACTTATTCAAGTAAAAACCCACCTCCCTAGTCTTCTACCTCTCCATCCCTGTCCCTTATCACAGTAACACACACACACACACACACACACACACACACACACACACACACACACAATAATACAGTTTACAGACTTGTGTTGTGTCCTCTAGACGATGGAGGAGATCTTTCAGAGGCCCAAACTGAACAGCAGCCTGCTGGTGGCAAGTCCTCTTGGCCTGAGCCCATACTTGCGCTTCGGCTGCCTGTCCTGCCGCCTGTTCTACTCCAGACTCACCGAGCTCTACAAAAAGGTAAGCCAGCGCTGGCACTGATGTCATTCATTTGATCACTTTTGAGTATCACAGAATGGAATATGATCTGTTTTCCGTGAGTACAGAACTTGGTCGGAGTTGTAGTACATGGTTGATGATAGAATACTCAGTGTTTGTCCAAGAGAATAACTGACACCCTGATTTGCTCTGAAGAAGGCCACAGAGGACGAAACATGTTGGCATGTTTTTTAATGGAAAGCCAAGTTTAATTATAAACTTATATTCCTTGTGAGTGCCTCAGAATTACTGTTTATTTGGGAAACATTTTGGATCTTCAAGCTGAAGAGCACCAGAGGAATACACCCTTTAACACCCAAGCAGCACTCCTAATAACTTGTTTGTGGAGAATAACTGACCCGTTTAGAGGTTTCCACACTGACTTGGTCTGTTTCCGCGCTTTCAAGGTGAATAAGAACCCTAACTACGACAAGCTGCTGTGGCGTGAGTTCTTTTACACTGCGGCCACCAACAACCCACGCTTTGATAAGATGGAGGGCAACCCAATCTGCATCCGCATCCCCTGGGACAAGAACCCCGAGGCGCTGGCCAAATGGGCCGAGGCCAAGACGGGCTTCCCCTGGATCGACGCCATCATGACCCAGCTGCGGCAGGAGGGCTGGATCCACCACCTGTCCCGCCACGCTGTGGCCTGCTTCCTGACCAGAGGAGACCTGTGGATCAGCTGGGAGGAGGGCATGAAGGTACTGCAGGCAGAGACGGGGCAGCACGGGGGTGGGGTCACAGAGCAAGGAAGCACTTATTTAGTTGAAAGGGGATTTCAAATAAAGATATAAAGTATTTGTGCTGTTAGGGTATGGTGTAGTTTAAATAGCTGTGGTTATGTATATACCTGCCCTTTTGTGCTGGGTTATGTATACTAAATTTCAGTTGTGAGTTATGTAAATCCTAAATTTCAGTTGTGGGTTATGTTGTTCTTTTTAGGAATCCACCCTTCACTGGTTGGCTTTAAAACGAGATGCATTTACTCTGTTTAGATCCGTCATTAGCATGTTCAGTATCACATCCTATCAGTAAACTAATGTAGTGTTTGTCTGCCAAATACCATAACCATAACCATAACCAGCCTCTCCCTGTCCTCCCTCTCCTCCCTGCAGGTGTTTGAGGAGTTGTTGCTGGACGCTGACTGGAGTATGAATGCGGGCAGCTGGATGTGCCACTCCTGCAGCTCCTTCTTCCAGCAGTTCTTCCACTGCTACTGCCCGGTGGGCTTCGGCCGCCGCATCGACCCCAACGGGGATTTCATTCGGTGGGTTTCACCTCTAGCATATCCCCCTTAGTGTCTGCTCAGCAGCTCTGGGATAGCAGGGAATTTCTACTTTTCCATATGTAAATAGATATCAACAGTACACCAAGGTACATGTCTACATTAATATTATTCATTTACATTGGGAAAAAACAATGGCCCACAATTATATTATGACAACATTAAGAGTGGCATTTGGCTGATTACTGAAGGAAGTATCTCATGTTCAATTAATAAGGCAAGACCAGGCACCATGAAATCCTGCTCCCAGGCTGCTTGCAGTTCAGTCACTCTGTGCCCTTATCTTCCTGATTTCATGCCAGAAATCACAGTCTATTTCCTCACTTCCTGATCAGGGGGGAAATAGGAGATGATCTGACTCCATATCTATATATATATCATTTTCTTTCTTTCTTTCTTTCTTTCTTTTCTTTTCTTTTCTTCCTCTTTTCTTTTTTTTCTGATTGCCTACATTCTGTAAAGCGCCATGATACATGTGTAATGTTTTGGTGCTCTATAAGCACAATAAATTAAATTAAATTAAATTAAATTAAATTATATTGTACTATTGGCCCCTTCGCTTTGGCGGGGGGGCGGTTGCTTCCAGCCTCTGGCCATTGTGATGAGGCGCTGCGGTTTAATCTCTCCCTATGGTTACAGACGCTATTTACCTGTCCTCCGAGATTTCCCTACCAAGTACATCTTCGACCCGTGGAACGCCCCCGAGGACGTGCAGGTGGCGTCCAAGTGCATTGTGGGAGTCGACTACCCCAAGCCCATGGTGAACCACGCTGAGGCCAGTCGCCTCAACATTGAGAGGATGAGGCAGATCTACCAGCAGCTCTCGCGCTACAGAGGCCTCAGTAAGTCAGTGGACAGTCGCTCACTTCTGTCCCTCTCTTTTACAACTCAATCCCCTTTCTCTTGAGCTTCTCTCAGTGTGCTTTTCTCTATCTCAATTTTCAACTCTTTCTCTCATTTTCTGCATCTCATTCTTTAACTCACTTTAATCCCACAGGCTTGCTGGCGACTGTACCGTCCAGCCACGGGGAGGATGTCAATGTGAACGGGCTCAAAGGAGTGGTAGCGCCCTCCTCTGGCAAAAGGCGTCGCGGGAGTGGACATGGTGAGCTCATACACAGTTGAGAGGCAGTCATAGAAAACATTATTAGCTAAAAAAAGGGTTGAGTTTCATGTCTCTGAACAGTCATTGCAGAGTTTGGAATAAGTTATTAATAATAGAATAAATGCAGTGACTAGACTATATAAGAATAGTCTTCTATACAGAGGAAAATGTTCATCTAAATGGCAGGCATATTGCAAATTGCAAAATTGCAAGATGATATGTAAGAATAAGATTGTATTTGTAGAACTAAAAACATTTATCTGAATGAGTAAGAGCATTCATCTGTAAGAATAAGACCATTGTTACAGCCTTGTGGTCCCTGAAGACCTCATCAGCAAAGCCTTCATGTGACAGCACTACTGAGCATGCAGCAGGGGGTTTTCATCACTGTGTTGTGTTCCTGTGTGGACAGGCAGCCGCAGGGACCACCGGTCAGGGGAGGAGCACGCTGGACCCAGCGGAGTGAAGCACCGCAGTGCGGGAGCCGCAGAGACTCTGAGTACGTATCTGCTGGCTACACTTCGGCTGCTAGCAATGGCTCACAAGCCAAGATCCATAGTCACACTTGACTCCTACAGACTACCAACAGATGCTCAGATAGTAAACAAACTGTCGGTTGACACTTAATTGTTAACAACAATTTCTGATTAAGGTTAGGGGTTAGGGGTACAAATTTTAATTCTGAACTTGAACTTCAACAAAATATCTATAAAGTCTCAGTAGACTGACTGCAAGTAAACCATTATATTATTCTGAATGAAACCTTCCAACATGCTTTACTGTTTACCTGCAATATGTGTAATGCATGTGTGTAACCTTGCTGCTTTCCGCAGACTGTTGTGGGAAAGCCCAGTCTGGCCATGGAGTAGCTGGCGCACAGGGCCAGGGAGACTTCTCCCATTTTGTCATTCCACAGCAACCATGTAAGTAGGCTGCATCACACCATACCTCCCCTCCCCTTCCCTCAACATATGTAAGGGATAATAGACACTGAGGTGTCAGGTATATATGAAATTAATGGGTGAGATGGACGCAAAGAACACTGTGCGAAGCGGCACTGAGTTAATTACATGTATTAGGATGTACATTAATTACATGTATTAGGATGTACATTAATTACATGTATTAGGATGTACATTAATTACATGTATTAGGATGTACATTAATTACATGTATTAGGATGCTTCAAAGGCCATTATTCCACTTATACCCTGGTTGCCACTCATGTATGTTGGCAATAGGCATGTATTTAGGCATGCACACAAAGGAAATATACAGGTTATTTTTAAAAGAAGTCGACCATTTCAGTTTGTTATACTACTTTATACTACTACTTTCTTTGGTTTAGATACCTTTAATAAAATCTCTGGCACTCTGGCTCTATTCAGTGACCTTATGTTCTGTTTTATTCATTCTCTCTCTATCATCATCTCTCTTTCTCTCTCTTTGCTGTCTGATGTGTCAGACCGACTAAGCCGCCTGGGTAGCGGTGGCTCGGGGAAGAGAGAGCGCGAGTCGGAACAGGAAGCTGGCGTTGATAACGGTTTGCCAACGTCAGCCCTCAAGGTCCAGTGGCACAGCAATGTGGTGAGTCCTCACATTACACAGGACATGAACAGGGCCTACATGTGCAATGGTCAAAGGCCACTTTGTCAGATAACTTAATGAAGATCTTCATCTATGTCTCCGTTTACAAGCATTCATATGGATAAGTCTGAAATGCCTTAATACATTACTCCCAGATGACTGCTAAGAGAGTAGTTAAAATATCTGAAATTTAAAGGTTATTTTGTTGAAGTGATGGGGCAGCTTCTGCCTTTTTCAACTGATGATTTATGACCCATCTTGACCTTTTAGTTTCTTTGATGAACCAGTTTGCACACACATTTAACATGTAACTCAAAGATGTAAATTCAGTGTTATGATGTACGTTTTTTCAGTCACGGTCAGTACTCTCTGAGATCAGCTTGACTGATTGTGTGTGTGTGTCTTTGTTTGTTGCAGAAGAATGCAGCTCAGCAGGAGGAAAGAATGACTATGTCATCATGAGACGTTCCATGTAGAAACAGATATATAAATATTGTGCTATACTATTATGTGCTAAATATATATCATCTGTTTTTGCTTGTTTTTTATTTAAAAACAAAAGAAAAACAAAAACTAAAAACATCTGTATTTCAAACAAGAAAAAAAAATGTTTCCTATCAAAACATTAGGCTTGTTGTTACAAAAAATGTTGGACCCAAAGGTAGATTTGATTGCCCTGTTAAATGTGCAATTGGATTATTTTAAACCGTCTGAATTAATGAGATGTTTTAAACTTTTTTTTTTTTACCCTTCTATGATGGAAGTTTCTCTGTAAACAGCTCTTTGTAGTGTCTTACATACTCGTCTACGCCTATTTGACAAAAAACTCCTCAGCACTTGTAAAGTGTTTGTTTTGGGGAGTCTGCTGAATGTTGCCAACAGCCCGATAGGAGCTTGTGTAATTGAAGTTTGACTGACAATCACCAGCAAATGACTTACCGTAAAACCTGTAACCCAAAAACTGCCAGTTTATTATTTTAGTCTGTCACACATGAATGGGGCTTTATATTATTTCATAGGTCTGTATCAGACCTGTCAGTTCCAGCCCTTACGCTCAAATTGTTTTGTCTCTGAGAGCAACTATACCTCTATCCAGTACCTCTAGTCAAGTCTTCTGTACCCACCTGCCATCTCTATATGGAGATGGCAAAGGATGATGAGAAGGCTGCATGCAGTTCTCATCCTTGCTACCGCTTGCTAAGATAACTGATCTGTGTGTAGTGTGCGGCCCTCCTTAATCTTCCATGACTGACAGTTGGCAAACATGCTGGGTAGGTCCTCTGTAAACTGTTTACATCAGGGTGGAAAGGCTGGCATCACTGCGCATTGCCAATAAACTCATCCAGACCTTCATACTGGTTTCCCCTTCCATGCCATTGTCTTTTCCTCACATGGCCCAGGTACAAGCCTTCTTTTTGCCATCTTTGGTTTAATTGTGTTGTGACCAGATGGATAGATTGCCGTCACCTTCTCTAGGGAAAGCAATGTGTATAAATCACCCCCCGTCTTCCATATTGTGCGTCATTACCATGACAACTCTCATAATTACTCTGACATATCCCTGTGGGTGAAGACAGTTTAAATTCCAGTTGGACTCTGTGGCGTTTGGCAGTAGTGCTACAAAATATGCATTTCACCTTGTGTTTCTGGAGTTGTCCTGGATCCCTCAAAAAGGTTTTGCCAGCAGCTTTGCATGTTCATCTTATGTTCTTCATTGGCTTTCTGTATACAACAGTTGATGAGCTGAACGCTGTACATTGTTGCCATTGTGTTCTCATTTTTCTACTGAAATTTAATTTTTCCTTTTTTGCTTTTATTGTAAATTTATAGGAAAAAAATGCTGTATAAAAAGCTTGTTTGTGTATATTGTACCACTTTAGATGACAAATAAAATTGGTTGAAAATCACCAATCGATATATTTTGTTGCCATGTTTAAAATATTTTGTTCAATCAAATACATGTCATATGTCCATTTAGCCTGTATGTATGAACACTCAATGAAGTCTTGTCTTTATCTGATAACTGGAGCTTGCTTATCAGAGGGTTGTTCACTTTTCATTATGAAGCGTTGCATATCAGCAGGCCTCTGTGTGTGTGTGTGCACAGCTCTTTTGAAGGCTGGCGAGAGAATACACAGCACGGTGCCAAAACACTCACAAACAGGATCTACTGAGCAAAGGGGACAAAAGCACTCGTTACACCTAACCACCACAGGCAACACAACACCAAAAAGCAAGACACTCTACCACAGCTGACACACTTACATCAATAAAAGGCAGAAAAGAAAAACCATGTCACCTGGATGAAATTATTTCCAATATGGCTTTATTTTAACAAAAAAAACAAACAAAAAAAAAAAAAAACACGATTTAACATTTCTCAGTTAGCCCCTGAATCTGAATCGGCTCCGGCTCTACTCCATGCCAGATCTGGGTCGCTTGCGTTCCAGAGCGGGCAGCTATTAGGGCAAGGACTTCCAGCATGGTACCACGCTCTGGGACTTTCTTATGTTGAAGAGCACAAATCCTTTAGGGTTGCACTGAATCAGTAACTCCATAGAAATCTTCATATAGATATGGTTCAAAAAAGGTAGCCAGGGGGCATGCTGCAAAGAATAGCCCTTGTTCAATAAATATTGTATTTTTTATTTCATTCAGTTTACACTCTTTGGGAAGTAAAAACATACAGCTCTGGATACAAATGAGTAGTGAATAACCAATGTGGTTTTGACAATAATCCACAGTACACTTGGGTAAAATACCAGCAGTCATATTTCATTCGGTCAGTCTAAGACAGTTGTTGGTGGTAAAGTATTTTCTCAATCAAATGCTTTATGCTCTCCTTATTTTGAGACAGGCTAGTCTGAGATGGAATCCTGAAGATATACAACATAGAAAACACAGACACACACACAAAGATCTACCAAAAGTATTGCATTTCAACAGCTTTCAAAAACATTATCTGAAATGATTGTCTTCCATTGGATGGAGAAGTAACCAGGTGTCTAAATCTAGGGTGATCGCACAAAAAAAACAACAAAAAAACAGACAAAGAAACACACACACACACACACACACACACACACACACACAGAGACACACACACACACACACAGAGACACACAGACACACACACACACAAAGCAACAATAAAAAGAAAAATCGCAAGAGGTCCCAGATACACCCCTGTTCATGCACAAAAAATAGAGCACTATGTTAACACAACAGGTCACCATCATCTGGAATAGTATTATGGCTCAGGGGGAGCGGGGTGATGACAAGTGTCCTTCCTCTCTCCATCATCATAATCATCATCATCTTCTTCATCCTCATGTTCTGCAGCACGATCATTGTTGTCAGCACGTTTCCCTGCACGTCCATTGTTCTCACTCTGCCTTGTCCTTCCTCTTGGCTGTGAACGGGACTTTGCTGGCCACTGTGGAGCCCACACTGGACACACCCCCTGCCACGGCAGACACGCCACCCTTGACCAGGCCAACCCCCACGGAAGGTACAGAGGTGACTGCAGATTTTGTGATCTCCAGGCTCTTCCCTCCCAGCCAGGCTACGCCACCAACTGTCGCCCCGACAACAGTCTTGGTGGCACCAAAGAGACCTCCTGTCACCCGCCAAATCATGCCAGGCTGGACCACAGGGTGTTCTTTTCCATCTTTCCCATCTTTGGCATCGGTGGCTAGGGACCACAGAATGAGACAGAATTCAGCACCAGAAATGCTTTTTTAGGTTAAGTATTTCAGGACTGAATTTGATGTATGGAAAACAGAAGATGTTCCTCCTGCTAACACTTTTATCCAGTGCCTGATAACAGGTCTACACATAGCCAGCTGTTCCTACATCCACTCAGTTCCAAAAAGAGAGACAACTATTTCGTAGACTAAACATATTCCAGCTGTTCAATAAATCGGCACAGTAAGCCTAAAGATTAAACATTATTATCTTCACCTTCTAAATACAAAAAAGACTAGGCTACAGCATAACAAAAAAGAGCACGATTCTGACTTTCTAGCGTCTCCTTGGGGCTTTTCTGTTACCCTCGAGGGCCCCACACCACCCTACTCTTGCGCATGCATATTGGCTACATAAATAAACAGCAGCACCTCCCTCGATGATTCTCTGACGCTGAAATAACAACAAGCAACACTTCACCTAGGATTGCAATCCCTGGTCGACGGTTCGTCTGCAGATATAGGCTAGGTAGTAAAACAATCTATTGACTCATCGATAAAGGCCTACATACCTTCAACTGGATCGCTCTCTGAACATTCAGGCTCTCGGCACTCAATAATGCCACTCTGTTGCACTTCCGAGTTAACGTTCTATCAAAGAGGGTGAAAATTAGTGTTAGGGCACATTATCACAGTGTGGTAATATTATAAAGGTGCTGAACAAACGGGGTTGGGGGGCATATGTGAATTGGAAAAACGTACACTGATGAGTGATGACCTCGGAGATAGCGTACCCTATAATGTTTTCTTAACGACATGTTGCAATAGACTACTTTTAAACACTGATGCATGACTAAAAATAACCCAATTATCTCGATAACATAGGTGACGGTTCCAGTTAAGGTTTCACATAGGACATATGGTCCCAGCTTTGGCACTGGTACGTCTCTTATAATTATAGCCTAGCCAAAGTTGAAGTAAAAGAATGCAATTCCTAAAAAGCCTGTTATAATTATAGCCAAGCCAAAGTTGAAGTAAAAGAATGCAATTTCTAAAAAGCACAAACAAATCCAATCAAACGCTGGACAGCGACAAGCAGTGACATAAAATGTAACCATTGGCAATTAAAAATCCAAATATAACAATTTAGCCAACATGCGGTATTGGTTGAGGATTAATTTAGGCCTTTCAAACACACTTTACAAAATGATAACGTTGGTATATTGAGGCAAGCCAGTAGCCTATTGATTTGATTAAATGAAACTAATTAAACACATCAGTCACCAACGGAATAGGCCTATTGATTTTCTTGCAAACTTTCTGTTATCTTCGCTCAGTATATTCTAGCCTACTTTCTACATCCCCATCTGAACTTAGCCTGTGTGCGTAGGTTGCTAAAAAAAATCAAAAGACTCAGTAGCTCCTTACCTTAACCATTGTTTTCCAGCACTTTCTGCGTTCAGCGGCTGATTGTTATCTAAGGTTACGTCTCCTAAATTCCCACCTGCGACAAATGAGTGGTGGGTTTTTGGTCCAACTGGATCTTCCTTTTAACAATTTATCGAGTTCTTCTTTAAACAGCACGGCGCTGCGCTTACAATCGCGCTTCTTTTCCTCACTGGAGAGGGCTTGCGATGTTGCAGAACTTTTAGAAAAAAATTAAGGGGTTTTACTGAGTGCTCTGCCGACGTGGCGCTCTTCTCCTTACGATCTTCCCCTGCAAGCAACCGGATCTTGCGTCACCTGAACAAACCGTTCATATAAGCAGACAGTGCTTTAGGATGGTCAGTGGTCTCATATTTACATCAAAACACACTCGAACACAAGCATTCCGTGTTTAATCAACTGTAATTTTGGCAAGAGCCAGCGGAAAGAAAGTCATGGCCAACCCAGCATCCCCTCCCCGCTCCATCCAGCAGTCTTTCCGCTCTGCAAAAAGTGACAAGACATCTCTCAACATTTTCCTCTTGCCTGGCACTTTGCGGAGTGTTATTAGCAGGGTTCTTTAGAAAGTTACCAGCCACATTGGCTGGTGATCAAAAAGGTTCATTTAGAGCCCTGTTTTTTAGCTCTGCCACAGTTTATCCACTCTTCAAAGTAGATCCTTTATTCCTATTTGTTTTTAGCACTGCATAATTACTTTTTTGTTATACACCACGTTTGCTTTGATTAACCTGCTGTCTGTAAATCACTTGCGATAACATCCATGTAATGTAGGCCTACTGCAGCATCTTTAAGTGGATCATCATTAGAGGAAGTAGTGAAAGTGCTTCATTATATATAATGTTCTGAAAGGCTACAGATTCAGATGAACTTCTGGCACTAAACTGCTCTACGTTTTAATATTTTAATGACTTTGGTTATTCAGGCAAATGGCACGGATAAATTACACAGACACGATTTTACACTTGATTTGTATTATGCAATGTACATCTTAATAAAAGTGCATCCTGATGTTTGATACAAATATCTGCACTGCAAAGGAAGGCAATGCTGGAAGTCTTATTCTGCAATGTTGATACCCATGACCAGTGAAAGGGGGGTGGCCTTGTCTAAAGTGATGACTTTCTCACTCACACATTTTTTCACTAAGAGGAGGGAAATTCAGCTTGGGTAATGACAGGGTAATCTATCCAGTACACACAAAATACAGTTTAATCAGCCAAATGCTGGAGGTGCAAGCAAGTAACTTTTCCAGCCAAGTGAAAGTGGGCTCAGTTAGCTCAGATGTGTGCAGTAGCCGTGCAGGTGTTCTGATTATCAGATGGGCACTCCAGAGCATGAAAGCAGATTACGTTGACTATCTGATTGACATTCAAAAAGCATGGAGGTTTTACAACAACAGTTTTACAGATGGGGGAGGTTGTGTGTCATCCCAAAGGGTCATCATGCATTTAGTTCAATGATTAGAAAACTCAAACCGATTAGACAAACATTTTATGGTCATTGAAATACTCATATATCGATCTTCAAAAAAAAGCTGCAATAGTTTTCACCAACTTATAAGTGAAACATCAGGGTATGTACCCGATTTGGGCTTTCTATATTAGCTCAACATCACTTGCAAAAATGTCACAACAAATGTCCACTTTATAGGTTAACAATACAATCGGATTTATATATATATATATTTATATGGATGTATACTTACCGGTAGTCACGTATAAAGGCAGAGAACGCAGATAAACTCAACAATGTTTCAAAATGGTCAGATAGTGTAAATATTACACACATACATACATACATACATACATACATACATACATACACACACACACACACACACACACACACACACACACACACACACACACACACACACACACACACACACACACACACACATACATACATACATACATACATACATACAAGACCATTGGTATATCCATATTACTATGATGGAAATGTCACAAAGCAGCCAAACAACATTGGGAAGCACTGCTCTTTGCATCAGTAAATGGTACAGTAAGCATGTCATCTTGTCATAAAGCATTTTTTTGGTCAAGTTCTAATACGTGCAATGGTCCATCCTGCTACCGGACACAGAAAACCTGTCTCTAGGATTTTTGTGGATTAGAATCCTATGAGGTCACAAAATAAATTCCAAAAGCTAACATCCACTGGCTACACCACACCTCCAACAAGAGTTGCTTTGATTCAATTTCAGCGCAGCCTTTCAAATTCCTACATTTCAACCAAACTGCATTAAAAAAAATGTAAAAAGAAAATCCTATTTGACAATTCCTTGAGAGCCTTGAAAGTAAACAGTTTATCAAGTGAATGGCAGCATGTGAGTGAGACAGTGCAGCGTTTGCTGTACTCCTGGTAAGGTGTTGAAAGCAAAACGCGAGGAAGCTTTATTAATCTTCAAACTCACCCACTGTGTTACAAAAAAACACAAAAAAAACAGTACCTGCTAAATAATCTCTAATTCGGTGGAGGTAGCCAGATACATCTGCAGAGACATATTAGAACATTACCCATCCTCCATAGCAGGAACCCCCTTCCCATCCGGCCTTTGACATAGTCTCATTAGTCTGTTAACTCCGGGGAAGTTGATACAGGGTATTGGGGAGATGGGACTGGATGGGAAGAGATAGAGTGAAGGCTCCCCACGATGCATATGTTCAGGCAGCGCTGCATGTCTGGTGGACACACGATTCGACCTGTGATGGGATGATCCATGGCTCAGAAGTCAGAGAGAGCGACTACAAGCTGGAGGGAAAGAGCCAACTTCTTTAGCAGAGCCATACACTAGTGCCAGGACACAGTCCCTCGCACACATGTGTACAGGTTGTGGAAGGAGGACACTTTGATCCACATGCAGATCAGCTAACAAATGCTAGTCAGTGTTACGCTGAACTGATGTGGTGGGTTGAGCATGACAAATGAAAGGAAAAAAAACAAAAAACAGTCCGAGTCGAAGCACTGGTTTAGTGTCTGGTAGTGCGTCGTTCTGGGGAGGGGATGAGGGTGTCCATGGTGTGGCGCCTCTACATGACCTTGCTGCTGATCTCCTGCAGACGGTGGGTGTCGGGGGTCCAGCTGCACGTACGGCCCTCGTTCTCCGAGCTGCAATGCTTCTTCCCCACAGAGATGCCGCCATTACATTCCGTGCCGTCTCCCTGGGCGACAGCGTCCTCCTCTGACAGCTCTCGCTTCACCCCCACCTCCATAGGGTCATCCGCCACATCTATGACACACACACACACACAACTATAAAATCCATTACAGCCACACAACCTGGCCTTCCTAACCAGAGACCAGCTGCACAGCAGAGGCTAAAGACATCCATGTGACAACAGAACCTAATGCAGGGCCACAAAACTGGAATATCCAGACACACCCATGTACATTTGAACAAGCTTTGAACAAACTGGATGTATATACATGTATGCCTGTGTGTGCATGTTTACCTCTGGTGAGCTCAGTGGTGTTTGCTTGTTCACAGCGCACCGTCTTCATCAGAGCCATGTTTCTCTGGCTGGCGTCCAGGTGGTTCACAATGGGCAGTGGGTAGTCTTTACCTGCACGCACCATACACACACACACACACACACACACACACACACACACACACACAAATATTTGATGAACAAAGAGGGAGCAGAGGGTCAAACAAGTAACACAAAGGTCAAGGTCTCCCTTGCCAGGGACTAAATCAGATGATAACATGTTCATCTTCACTATACCAATAGGTCTTCCAGCAGAGAAAAAGCCAGCAGTTAAAACAAATGTGATTCAGCTTACTGCAAAATATGGTATAGAGTACAGTATGGCACTTGAAATGCTAAATCTTCCATTTTTGTCTTGTTTAAAGTGCTAAGGTTGAAGTGGTCTCGACACAATACCAAGAGTACTGTACTGAAAAGACACAGTACAGTTAAACAAACTAGGTCAGAGGTCAAAGTCTGTCTCTGCTACTGTATGTAAACTTCCAGAAGTTGACACTTAGCACACAATATTAATATAGAGCGCCTGCTCCTGACACCGATCACCCAGCAGAGTTAAAGGTTGTATCAGCGATTTCAGGCCCAAAAAAAAAGCCCAAACATAAATGATCACATTCATCTAATCTTTCCTAACGACCCGCTAGCTGCCTGCCCCATAAGCAGGCCGTCAAAAAAACGCTGTAAAGACTGTCTCTGGCAGCCTAGGCTCTGAGATCTGTACACAAAAACAATTGCCATCAACAAGGGTTGGCAACCACTCAAAAGGCAAAATAAAGTGTTTCAACCAATAACCGACAAGATGCGCGTTTAGGAGAGTTTTAATTGCACGGGAGGGAGGGGGAGGGAGCAGTGAGCTAGCTCTCTGTTTTGTTCGAACATCAACAGAAGTGACGTATCCCCGCTATTGCTGATACAACCTTTAAAGCTCCTACATGAAACTCTGCTTATTCACATCCCCGATTAGATAGAAGAGAAATAAAATAAAAGTAAGTCTTTTCTAGGGAAGAGCAGAGTTATTTCCCCCCATGCATGCCCTTCACCATAGACTGCCACTCTAAGTAAAGATCACATTTTCACATTTCTAAATTAATTATCGAAGAGCTTATGAGGAAACTGTACCAATGATGCATCCTGACTGGAGCTGCACATCTTCTGGAGCATTCCAGGGCTCATAGATGTATTTAGATGGGAAGTTTTTCAGCACAGGCAAGTACTTCCTGCAAAAAAGGAAGCACAATCACCACAAGTTTACCAATGTCAATACAAACAGTGCACAAACAATGAAACAATGCACACAAAACAATGTTACTGCATCAGGACGGCAACAACTGTAATGGTATTTCTCCACCCAGTGTGGTTTTGAGATCTTCCTGCCAGTTAAAATTCCTCTGAATCACCACACTGCAGCTACCTTTGAACAGCGACTGAATTCCTCAAATGAAGATGAAGGGGGGGGGCACAACTGGCTACAGCGCCTGTACCACATTTGGGTCCAAATGCCCACGGGGATCCGACTTCCAAGTCCTACCCGGGTCATTTCCAGATCCCACTCCATCTCTCTCTCCTACTCGCTTCTTGGCTCTATTTTTACTGTCCGTCACATTAAAGGCAAAAAGCCCAAACGTTACGTTTGCTAAAGTGTAGTGTTCCATTATAAGAATTCAAAAGAATACAAAGAACTTACATTTTTCAAGCACTTATCATTAGTAAATAAAATATTGGCATTACCCTTACAAAAATTAAATGTTTGCGGCAGATTTGCAACAAACTTGTGGGTGATTTGTGGGAAACAAATGAGTTCACTAGAAAAGATCGCCAGAAGTTTGCCAGTGTTGGCCGCTAGAGGCAAACTTCCAGCAAAGTTCTGGCAACAATGAGAAGTTTGCCACTAGTGGCAAATGTGTTCGCCAGTGATTTGCCATCACACTTAGCCAATAATGGCAAACTTCCAGTGAACTTCTGGTGACAAACCTAATTTGCATAATGACATTGCTGCAAATTTGCTGCAACATAACCAAAAGTTAACCGCAACTGTTTGCCAGAAATCTATTTGCATGTGTAAATATGACCTTGCCGCAAATTTGCGGCAACTTCGCCAGAAACCTGAAATTTCTGTATGGGTAGGTGTTGCACACCAGTATATGGTATTACTGTATTACTTTCAATAGCCCTGACTGGACTGTTCTGACCTGAGGTAGTGTCCATCAGGGTCAGTTCGTCGGCCGAAGCGGACCGGGCAGAAGATGCGTGTGTACTGGTGGAAGAAGGCACTAGCGGACAGCCACATCCAGTTCCCCGCGTTTATACTGTAGTCAGCATCCAGCAGGAACTCCTCAAACACCTGCACACACACAGAGGCACCAGAGTTATACCAACAGAAAAAGCGCATGCACTCACACACATGAAAACATGCAAGCAGACACACACACACACAGACACACACACACACACACAGAAGCCTATGCCTCCATTATGTCTAAAACATGCCAATTCCTATTCACCTTGTGACCCCCTCAAAGAGTTAGGCTTTACATATATGAAAACAAACATACCGGTAATGTCCATAAATAACGTAAAACCATTATGTCAACATAACATCAGGTTAAATGAAGGACAAAGGACAACAAAGATTACACACATCCACACAATATACCAGCTCTATATCTTTCAGGATGACTCACATCTCTCCTCTTAGTCACTACCTAAATAACCACCCCCACCCAACCCCCGTGCTGCCCCGTCTCTGCCTGCAGTACCTTCATGCCCTCCTCCCAGCTGATCCACAGGTCTCCTCTGGTCAGGAAGCAGGCCACAGCGTGGCGGGACAGGTGGTGGATCCAGCCCTCCTGCCGCAGCTGGGTCATGATGGCGTCGATCCAGGGGAAGCCCGTCTGAGCCTATGGAATCCATGCATCAACAGACATTGTTTGATTTTGCCAGGATGTAACAACTCCTCTATACAATAACAATATGAACATGAAAACAGCATGAATAAAGAACAGAAAGCAGGTGTACAGCTTGCAGAGTACAGCTTGGTAGGTAAACTCCTTCAAAATCTGCCTTACCCTTAAAATACTGTATGCAAAAAAAAAGGAATGCAACATTAGTTTAAAATGTACAGGGACTGATTGGACTAACCAACTTCATTTCCTGTTTCTGCCTAGGGTTGGGAACCGGGTTTCTAATATGGCAACAGTTCTGTGACTAAGTCTGTCTGGTTACGATATTAATGGGATTTTATGTCTGGAACCATTTAACGATGCATAAGAATAAACCTGAAATGCATCTGTGCAATAACTTCCGTTTGCAGATGTGAGGAAGTCTATGGCAAGCCATTTCAACATTTACTAGCAAACTAGATAGGATATGGTAATGTTACGTTGACAACCATCGGTTTGGGCTATTGGGCTAAGTACCAGATCAAGCACCAGAACAGTTTTAAAAAGTATCAACTTATCAATGGTATCCGACAAAGTCCAAACGATACCCCACGCTTGTCTGGACATACAGAGCGAATGTGCGGGCCCCCGTACCATTTTCCACTTTTTTAAGGCCTCAGGGTCTTCGTACCAGCCGATCTGCAGGCAGATGGGGTTCCCCACCATCCGTGTGAAATTGGGGGTGGCCAAGGCAGCTGTGTAGAAGAACTCCCTCCAGAGCACCTGGCCTTGCAGTGATACTGGAGGTAAGGAGTGGTTTTTCGACTGGGGGGACAGGGAGACGGAGACAAGGCCGCGGGGTAGAGATAGGGGAAGGAGAATGGTAAAGGAGAGAGGCAAATACAACTCAAATTAATTCAAATAATTTCTTCCCCAGTCTGTCTCTGGAGCCGAGCACAACTCAAATCATAGGCCGAAGTAGTGTTTGTGTAGTATCTACTGAGGCCTGTTGAGGTCGCTACCAGAGGAGGCGCGTCCATTGAGGAGAGTGATGACCATCCTCCCGAAACTTTGAAAGGGAAATTAAAGTAACACAATTTTACATACATTTGACTAACTCACTTGTCGAAACAACATGCAACAAATTGCTTCTTAAGCGAAATATCACTGAAATCAGTTAAAATCCTGAAAATGACCTCTACCGTAATTGAAAATTACTGCACGGAGGATCTTCTTCCCAAAGGTCCCCATTAACACCTATTGTAAATGCTACAAATCTCAATAACCAATCAGAATTCAGGGGAACTGAATCGTGTCATAAGTTGTCATACTGTATGAAAGACGTGCAAATTGGATCGCAAATTAACAATTTGCTTGGTTGTGAATAAAGCAAACATTTTATTGAGCAACTTTGTCACTCATTGGACTAATAAGCAGGTTAGTTGTGTACAAAACTCCAATGGTAGTTTATAGAATATAATTTTATAGAAAACAAATTTCAGCATGACTGGTAACAGTAACTAGTAAGCTTAGAATGACAACCTCATTCTCAACTCATGATAATATGATAACTCATGATAATAACATTTGTGTGCTGTTTTATATGCAACGAACATGTGATCTATCTTGAAAACCATAAATAAATGGAAAGGAAGGAATGAAGGAGAGTCAGGAAGGAGTAAGCACTGCAGTGGGTGAAGTAAGAATATTTAGTGGTTGCTGTGTAGATCTAATCCAGTCTTTTTGATACTTTTCGATATCATGTCTGTGTACGTTTTGGGTTAAAAGCTACTGGGCTGGGCATCCACTCCAGTTGCCTATTTGGGACTGCGGGGCATTGGAGAGCAAGTTGCAAAGCTGGATCTCTGTAGCCAGATAGGTTAGGACTGCGGAGGGTGCACGGTTCTCCCAATTACAAGTTAGTTTACCATCAAAATTAATTTGAAGCTGTTATATTAAGATTTGCAAACATTGGCATGGGATTATTTTTAAATCCATATTTCCTCTAGAAGGTCTTGATCAACGAGGGTTAAATTGCAAATAGTAAGCCTGCATAACTAGAGAGGTATTAAGTAGTACAGGATACTAGACGTATACTAATAATGTACCATTCTGGGGTACAATTTAATTTATTAATTTACAACACCCCCACTCTCTAAAGCCCATCCCTTCATTTACCTCCACACACCTTCCTCCGCTACTTTCAAAACCACCAGCCGCCACTGTTAATTCAGGCAACATTGTCAGCAACTTGTTTGGCACGAGCGTAATCTGCAAGGCTTAATCTCAGTCGTCTTACTCCTTACAGCTGAGTCATTAGGCATTTCACAGATATCAGTCACTCAGCTGCTTAACACAGAGACAATCTCTTAAAGTCATAGAAGTGGACTAAAAAAGGATGAACTAAACATACACAAAACTAATGGAATAAACTTAAATGTGCACAAAAAGGGCCTACGGTTGTGTGGTGGTGAGGGCAGCACTGACCTGTGCATAGATCTTAGAGAGTCTGTGGTAGAAGGTGCGTACAGAGAGGCAGCCCAGGCTGAGGTAGGGGCTGAGGCCGGTGGTGCTGGGCAACAGGGAGTTAGGGATGGTGCGCGGCTTGGAGAAGTTGGCCACCCAGCCCTGGCGCGCACACAGGCACACACACACAGACACACACACACACACGAAATGAATCCGTTAATTTGTTACAAGAAATGTGGTAACATTCTTAGTATTGAGGTTTTGGGATTCACCAGAATTGAGAAAAAAGATTTTGTTTTATTTAACCCTATTTACTCCTATTAAGATTTGGTAATATACTGTACAACTGTGCATATGTAAATCCATACAAATACAAAAACAAATCAATACTGGATACACTTCTAAGGAAAAAAAACATGGACATAGACACAGCACGTGTGTCAGGCTCCCTAAAGGCTAAGTATGAAATAAATGGTCAACTTAACTATTATTATGTTGTCATGTAGCCTATTCTTATTGGGTTGTGATACAGAGGGGAACGATTTCTGTATGGGTTCTGTCGGGAGTGCTTGTAATTGTGTGTATGCTGGTTATAACGTTCATTAGCCGCTAAGCTAGACTGTTATATGCAGTCACAGCAGACGCTAGGTCGTTTTTAATGAACGGAGACTGTTTAAGATCTTCCAGATGAGAAAAGTTTAGAGTGTTGCTGTTGACAGTTTCACACACACTGTAGCTACTGTTCACATGAAAGATGACATTGCTACTCATCTCCACACAGCATCTCCCTTCCTAGTATGATGACTTGGGGCAGCCGTGGCCACGTGGCCGTGGTTAGTGCTTTGGACTTGTAACCGGAGGGTTGCCGGTTCGAACCCCGACCAGTAGGCACGGCTTTAGTGCCCTTGAGCAAGGCACCTAACCTCTCATTGCTCCCCGAGCGCCGCTGTTGATGCAGGCAGCTCACTGCGCCGGGATTAGTGTGTGCTTGCAAAGCTTGCAAAGCTTGCAAAACCTGTAGCCACACCATCCATTTTTCAACTCAAGAGTCCTCAAAGTCATTCACCTTATTCATGAAACCCCACTTATTCATCTTCCGTGCATCTCTTAGTTCCGCAGTCTCAGCAGGCTAACTAGAATATCCTTCAACTTATATTTCTTTCCAAATGTTGACAATTCTGCACTCAATATGGATATTCTATATGTATGTGCTACCTGACTCTGGAAGTGCCTCTCCAGCCTTTCCAGGGCATGGCTCTCCCCTCCTGGCCACAGCACCTCGCTGTCCACCTCCAAGCCCAGCTCAGAGAGGGACGGCACCTGGTAATGCTCTTCGCCACCTTCATTGCTGGGCATAGGGCACTTCCTGTAGGAGGATGACAAGTAACTCAGTGTGTTTACAATCATGTTACGGAGTGATTCTGCTACTTGAGAAAGCTTAAGGTTCAGAGTAAGCTGTAGCCCCAATGTTCAGCAAACTCCAAGTGCGCACATGTATACATCCCACTACTGCACGCCACTCTAAACAACAAGCCTATTTTTTAACTGACAAATGGGAGAGAAGGGTGCTATGGTGCTGCACCTGCCCCAAATGTAGATATACATACATGCTCTCTCGCTCTCTCTCTCTCTCCCTCTCTCTCTCAGATCAGATACAAACACACCTGCTGTGAAAAGCGACAGGTGTGGGCTTGGTGTGACCTACTCTTTTATCATTGATCTTGCTGAGCACAAGCCAGGCATCAGAATGAACAGCTGAACAGCATGCGACACAAAATAAACAGCATGAGTATGCTCCCTCTGACACACACACACCTTTGCTGTTATTTTCAGTCTTGGAAGTCACTCAGACAAAACACACAGGCGTTCAGCCACGCCTGGTTGGCCACTTTCCCCTGTGTATCTGTTGAGGAGTCACAGCTCAGCCATGTTTGCCCAACCAAAGCAGCTTGCAGGCTTTGCTGTTCTGTTCCCTCGCCACCACCCACAGCACAGGGGGAGGCAGGCCTAGCGCTATTTACACCATGACACAAGCCAAGCATCAATTCAGCTGGGACACAAACACATGAGAGCAATCTATAAATTACAAAACAAACAAATGTGTGGAGATAGGTGTTAATTTCCTCAGTAACATAGCTGATGGAATCCAAAATCCAGTTTCATCCAAAAAGAATTGGTATTTCCTAATGATTGCAGTCTAATGCAAACTGTGAAGATGCCTTGGAGAAAACATTGCTCTATTGACCGGTAGTCCTGGCTTTCCAGTGAAATTTAGTTGATTACTGTGGCTGTAGGATTTATAGGTTTACACTTCAGGCCAGGATGTGTGGTCAGCGAGTATCTTTCTACAGTTGTGTGTGTGTGTGCGTGTGGGTGCATGTGTGGGTGTGTGTCAATGTCAATGTCAGGAGTAGCATCTTCTGGTTGTTGTCTGGTTGTTGTTAACCATCTGTCATCTGTCACTGTATTTGAATCTCTGAGTTCTTTGATCTCTGTATGCTAGACGTGGCCTCATAAGGCTTGTTTACATGAAACATGTATACAAATATCTGCTGTATAGGTGTGTCTGTCCACTTACTGGATGTCCATTTCTGTGATTTCACGTGCAGGCATGTCTGGCTTCCCCAGAATGGACAACACCTGGAGGAACTTCTTATAGGTCAGTGGTGGCTGCCCACCATTAGCTTTGATTATTCTGAGATGAAAAATACATACAAAAGATATCAATATATGTCTGATTACAAAGGTCCAAGACCTGCAAAAACAGCAAAGATTTATGTAAATGTACTTTCTTACATCAATTATCCTCCTTATTTGTTTGCACAAAACAAATATTGAATACTCATTGTTCATTTCTTGAAAGCTTTGTTTGTTGAAGACAAAAACATGCTGCCTATTATGTATTATGTCAGGGCTCACTCCCTACCTCTTCACATCATACAGGGTATGTGCCACGCAGCTGAGCACCCCGAGACCCAACTCGCTAGCCATGGCGCGCAGCTCCTCGTCCAGCCGCTTGTAGTGGGGCTCCACCTCGACATCGAAGCTGAGCTGGGTGATGCCCCACTGGGCCACCAGGCGCCGCAGCACGGCCTCATGGGTGCCCTGGAGCACGTAGAGACGCGAGCCAAGCCTCTGCAGGCTGCGGTGGAGGTCCTCCAGGCTCTGCAAGATGAAGCGCCAGCGTAGCGCCCCCATGCGCGTGCTGCTCTCCACGAAGTGGCGGTCCAGGACGAATACGGGGTACACGGCCGCCGACGACTCCAAGGCCGCCACCAAGGTGGGGTTGTCATGGAGACGCAAGCCTTTGTTGAAAAGGTGGATGGTGCGGTTAGGCATGGCAGTGGTGGCAGGGACTGTCGGAGGAGGCTTACTGCGGGCCACAGGCCCTTCTGACAACTGTAGAAGAGAAGACGAGACACTTTTTAAAAAACGGCTCATCTCATCATGTTGACTTAACATATCTTTAACTACACAAAGGTCTTCTTTACTATTTGAACTACACAAAATCGAACACGTTGCGACCGTGGATCATGAGGGCATAATTAGACAATACGCTGTTCCATGGAGGCATCTTTTTTCAGTTGTTTTGTAAGCGTTTGGCGCGCTGCTTGCGCCTTGCGGTTTGTAGGCTATGCCTACTGTGCTTCAACTTTTAGCCCAGGAGATCTGTGCGTCATTTATCCTTTAAACGTGCACCTCGCGTTTTACAAGTCACAAATCCGTGCACCCAAAGAACAGCCGTGCTTTTCATTTTAATGTACGTGCAAATCCACAGTTAAAAAAGAGAAACTAACAACGGGCTAAAGATAACACTCTAACATAACAAACCGTAGGCCTACCCTACCCTTACAAAACTAACTGCAGTCATGGTACAAACACAAAACAGTTTTCCTGTATGAAGCCACAGTGCACAATGTTATCGTGTCCAAAATGTTGCATTTCGACAGAAAAGTCAATATAGTGCAATGCACTTTTTACAAGTACAAAATATTGCATCTCCTACATATTACCTGCAAATAATTCCCAAACTGTTTTGCTATGCAGACACCTGAAGTAGTGCAGTTATTTTTGTACTGTAACGTTAGCTCTAGCGCTAGCGTTAGCAATAACAATAACAAAGGTTTCCCCACTGGCGGCGTCTGTACCAGGTCAGTACCGACAGTTCCATTCACAGACTCAACACTGCCCCGCTGACCGGTTTCCCTGGAAAGATCATCTGCATATCTATCTGACGGTCATTACATGGACGAAACCTCGTTTCGATTTTAAATTTCGACGCTGTTCTCTTGTCTGTCGGTAGACAGCTTAGCTAGTCGGCTTGCTACAGAGTCAGAAGGGACGCTACTCTTCCGCTTGACAGCTATTGGACAACATTATGGTATAGGCATAGGGTAGGCCTATAGGACAGGGATTCTCAAACTGTGGTACGCGTACCCCTGGTGGTACACGAGCTGCCACTAGGGGGTACGCGAGATGAAATGGGCAATGGCGGAAAGGAGTTAAAAATGATTAATTAATTAATACTCTAATTAGTGAATAAATAATACATAATTTCGAATCGGAAAATCATTTGTAAACTCTATAATAATCTATGTTTTCATAAAAAAAAAATAAGCTACACACAATACACGTGATTTCCTGCGGGCAGCCAGAATATCTGGCGCGTTAGTTTCGTTGAAGTATAGGCTAGGTAGAAGGCTGCGTAAACATGGAAAACTGGCTAAAAATAGGGACACTGTCCAAAAGAACTAATTAAAGCGATGGAAGAAGAGAAGCGAGAGAAACAGAGCAGGACACAGGTAACGATGGAATGGGATGGGGGGGGGCAGAATGATGAAGGTGGAGATGGAGCGCAGGGGATAAAAGAAAGAACGAGACAGAGAAGACTGCGCGAAGAAAACAAAAGCATGAGGAGGCATACAGTATAGTCCTAGGCTTCACGTGGATTGGGAGACAGACTGTCCAAAGCCACAGTGCGTGGTCTGCAGTGAGATGCTACCTAACCATTCTAATGTGGTTCTCCACACTGTTTTTTTTTAACGTGAGAGCTCATAGACCGGTTGTACATTTTGATTATATTATCATGTAGGGCGGCTAATTAAACAACGATGCCTGGAATGCGTCAATAGAATGTGTTACTTTTTTATGTGTTGGATGGTGGGGGTACGCGAGCCGAGTCAGGATGTAGAAGGTGGTCCGCGGGGGAAAAAGTTTGGGAACCGCTGGTATATGGCATATACCATAGATAGATATGCCCTATTGGGCAGGCTGTCTCGTTGGAGTAGGTAAGGTATTGACCATAAAAGCCTCGCCGGCAGACAACAGAGTGCTACTAACAAAATAAATAAACGTAATTTAGGAGATATCATTAAATTAATTTCACTTTAAAGTTTAGGCTAATTTTAATGGTTTGACATTTTCCAAATAATGTTAAGTCATTTAAAAGTTCAGCGTCACTGCACTTATGAATATGGGATCTAAACACTTTAAAGCACCCAAAGAGTACAGACACAGAGAGATCTGCCATTAAACCTAACAGCTTCATACACCAAGCTGTTGCCTGAACTCTCTCCTCCTCTCCCCCCTCCACCCTCAGCTACATAACATCCTGGACATTGGACCCACAATGGCCACTGCAGAACACTTGAACACTTGCACACTTGTACACTTTACAACTTGGTGTTGTTGTCCTGAAAACACAATGCTTCTGCTGCTCTTTACATAACTTGCACCACTATGCCACTTTCTTTATTACTTAGGTCAAACAGTATTTTATAGTATTTTACAGTATTTGCACTAGTATTTTATTGACTGTCTATGCACAATTTCAACAAAATTTTGCTGCTCTTAATTTTTCATTATTATTATATGTGCCCTCTTATTTACTTATTTACTTACCTGTGGACTTAAAATTGGTCAAATATGTCTTGTCTTCACCGTGGGATAGTGAGAAACGTAATTTCGATCTCTTTGTATGTCTGGAACATGTGAAGAAATTGACAATAAAGCTGACTTTGACTTTGACTTTGACTTTGAAACCCTGAGTGTTCCTCAGCAGAAACGTGACTGCAGAAGTAGGTCAAATGCGGCAAGTGTAATCTAGGTCAAATCTTGCCGCCTAGAGGTGATTTTTGAGAAGGCATCCATGAAACTTTGAAAGTTTCACACGCGCTTTAAAAAAATAAATAAAACACACTGTAGAGAGGACTGCCTGGCAGTTTACACTAATACATCTACATAAATCCTATATGACCAATAGTTAATCACAATTCAACAAGCTTGTAGCAGCACTGAGCAGCATGTTTAATCCTACATAAAATTACCCTGACAACACTGACAACTGTTCCCTCTGAATCAATAAAGCCTGCTTTGACAGTGACAGCACACCACACCCTCTTGCCTTATACTGTTGATCTGCATGTGATGCACAGACAGAACACCCTAAGCTAAAGATAATGCGTTAACTGCCAGAACAGGCCACTCACGAGTCACGTTGCGGCCGGGCCTAAGCGTCTGAGCCTGCTCGTGTTAGCTGTGACAGTGGCAAGGAGAGCAGTAGGGTAGTATTACAGGGATTAGCTCAGTCAGAGCATTCTGCTGGGAGAGGACAGTTATGCAGCCTTTTCTACACTTGTTTTGACACTCTTACTACATCTAGTTAGGTCTTTCACAGCATCTTTCTTTAAGTATAAGTATAAAGTATATAATCTACTCTTTTGATCCTGTGAGGGAAATTTGGTCTCTGCATTTATCCCAATCCGTGAATTAGTGAAACACACTCAGCACACATAACAGTGTACACACAGTGAGGTGAAGCACACACTAATCCCGGCGCAGTGAGCTGCCTGCAACAACAGCGGCGCTCGGGGAGCAGTGAGGGGTTAGGTGCCTTGCACAAGGGCACTTAGGGCGCTTCCTACTGGTCGGGGTTCGAACCGGCAACCCTCCGGTTTCAAGTCCGAAGCGCTAACCAGTAGGCCACGGCTGCCCAAAGGTCTCTGTCATTCACTCAAGAAGACATTCACAGAAGCATCCTTGACTGGCCAGCCCGCTAACACCCACCATGTGACAAAAAAAAAAAAAAAAAATATATATATATATATATATATTTTTATATATATATATATATATATATATATATATATATATATATATATATATATATATATATAAAAAAAAGTACAGTACAGTTAAATGTAAGTTGAAAGGGGGAAATAAAAATTGGGATTGCACCATAATGACTGCTCTCAATTTGCTTGGCTTAGCCTTCAATATGGCATGTGTTGCTACATTCATATAGTCTCACTGACTGCACAGTCACATTTCCATAATCATTATCTTTTAATATTAACTGTGAACTGATTTTGGTGCCGTACATCCACAGGATACCACACTGAAGTGCCTAAACAGTGACCAACATCGACAGAGTTAAGAGGCTTGTCAAAGGAAAGTTTATGATGGCTTAGAAGAACAAGGTTCATTAGTTTAGTTTGGGCTGAATGGATGTCTGAGTAGTAGAGGGAAATTATGGATGAGGCACAAGAAAATCTACAATGCATTGGGCAAAAACAAAATCCACTCTACTAGATCTCAAGACTCAAACAGGCTAATGATCCCCTCCTTGGCATTCATGTCCATGACGTATTCCTTAAACTGGCAGGGCTTGCACTGTTCCTAGTATCTGTCAAATCAATACCATGTCTGTTGCCATTTTAAATTGACGATGAACATCTACAACACACACACACACCTCTTTCAACTGAAGTGATGATACTTGGGGCAACATTTTAAGCAATGCTGTTGGGCAACCACATAACCAGTTCCATTTCTTCTGATTGGATCATCATGACAATTTGCCTACTGATGATTAAATTTCTCCAGAAAAGAACTTGATACCCAATATCAATGGGAACGTGCACCACAACGAGGAACATTGCAACATTGCTCAAATAGTATCATCAACTTTAAGCTAAATCTCACAAGTGTCTTTCTGGTTGGACAACTTCAACAAAAAGACAGTTCAGTGGCCTACTTCTTTTATGCAAGGATCACGAGACAGACCCACAGGCTAGTATCGAATACATTTATGATAATATTCCACATTTAGCAAGGACGTGGCTACCCTAAACATCATGAATAAGGACACAAACATACTAGATATCACATTGCAATTATCTATTGCAATCTATTGTTATCGCAAAACCACTTTGGATCAAGACGATAAAGACAAACATATGATCGCTAAATCATTTTGAGATTAACAAATACCTAACGTTAACGTTAACCTGCTGCAAGCACCCTGACACAGAGGCCAAATTAGTGAGACATAGATGCAACATATTTTACGTCAGAACTTTTACGTTAACATCACAATCAACGAACCTATGCCCCCTAACCCGAAGATGTAATATTCAATTACAGCTGAAAATGTTTGTGGACTCAGCCTACTTACCTTTACAAAATGACGAAGTGTGGGTCAAGCAAAAACCTGATCTTGTGCAGTTAGCGTTAGCTAACGTGATCAGTTTTGTAACGATATCTGAACAGAAAGCGTGCCAGAAGATCCACCAGCCAGAGCACAGGCTAGAGGTGGGCCCCAGGACAATGGCAAGTAAATGCCCATCGGAACTCTTCAAACGTACGACTTAATGGTAATGTTATGTACAATATGATTTCACAACCTTTTCACAGGTCCAGAGCCAGTCATTTCAGTCAGTGGAGCTGCAGATGCCCTCCAGCATTGTTGGGGCAAGCCATTTAATCATGTTCAGGAAATCTACATTAACTTACAATTGTGTCACTTCAGGTGCACAAATGTCTCCCCGAAATCACATGAAATACTCAATAACACACTATGTAGAGATTTTACAAAACCTTAGACATACACTGGATGTCTTACTAAAAATACCTTGAGAACGACCACCAAGTACTTCACCCCTTTTTTTCATGGTAGCGTCCGCTTGGGTTTTGCTCTCACTCGACCATGAGAGGTCACCCGCTCCACGCTGATGTTATGTGGACGAGTTCTACCGGGATACAGCGTCGCGGAGTTCGCATCGCATGCTAGTGGATCATCTAATTTGTAGAACGCATGCGTTTTCATCAGGATTTTGAAACCAAAATACGAAATAATTTGACATATGTAGGCTAACATATGGTTTCTCCTCCCACCATTTCTCTGCGGTAGGCCTATAAGAATGATGCACGAAACACGACACAACGAGTTTTGCTGTTTTGTTGCAATCTGATAAAGAAAAGTAAAGAAAAATAAAATAGATATCAGGCAAGGGCCAGTCGCGTACAGCTCCTTTGATGTGTGGCAGTCACAAACAGTTCATGGGCCCAGACAAAAAAAAATCACTTATCACCTAAGGCAAAGTTTAGTAGCCAATCATTTTTGGAATCGTCCATGTGTGATCAAGGATGGATTACTGAATGTATATAGTAGTATAGTATAGTAGGCCTATAGTATATATACTCTTTTGATCCCGTGAGGGAAATGTGGTCTGCATTTATCCCAATCCGTGAATTAGTGAAACACACTCAGCCCACAGTGAACACACTAGTGGTGCTGTTAAGATCAACGATCTTGCTTTTTATGAAAGAAGCATGAAACTTTCAGGGTTTGTTCTTGGTGTCCTAAGCTTTAATTTAAGATCTGGAGGCATTCTCAGTTTGACCTCTGAGGTCAGATAGAGGTCACCGACCTCTGTAATATGTTGTGACACTACAGTTTCATGCTTCTTTCATAAAAAGCAAGATCGTCCTTATTTTAAGAGCTTAACAGCCCCACTACACAGTGAGGGGAAGCACACACTAATCCCGGCGCAGTGAGCTGCCTGCTACAACAGCGGCGCTCGGGGAGCAGTGAGGGGTTAGGTGCCTTGCTCAAGGGCACTTCAGCCGTTCCCACTGGTCGGGGCTCGAACCAGCAACACTCCGGTTACAGGTCCAGAGTGCTGATCAGTGGGCCACGACTGCCCCCAATGGGCCTAGGCCCAGGGGGCCCTGAAGCCCAAGTCTCTGTGAAGTTTCTACTCCTGATATCATGGCTCAGTCAAATAACAAAGGTTACGAGATAAGCATGCTTTTAATTGACATCTTTTTTCCACAGAAAGACGCCTTGAAACTAATGGTTATGTCATCATGTCATTACGCCTTTTCGTAACTGTGCCCAGGGGCCCAGTGGCCCAGTGGCTCATAATCTGTCCATGTCCATGATGTTTTAGTCCATATATGTTACAGTTTTTTCTGAATGCTTAAACACAACCGTGATTCTTATAGCACAATTTCTAAAACTATTAATTCTTATAGCAAAACCACTCACTGAGTTCGCAAAACTAAAAGCACAAACACCGCTTTGCACTCAGTTTTTGCAATTTTGTAACACCCACTTTGCACAACTGGAGGCACAATCCACTGCACAGCACTCTTTTTGCGGAACTGTAAACACAACTCACTGCTTTACACTCAATTTCCAAATGATCAACACACTCATAGCAAATCTATACACATTATTGACACTATTTACACTATTTTGCCAACTCTCTGGCACACTTTCTCATGTGAAACTGTTTTAGATAATTAGTTCACTTTGCAATCAGCCTAAGCACTATAAGCACCTAAGCACTGTAAGCCACAGGTAATGTACAATGGGTACAATGGAGGGAGCAGGAAGAGTGAGAAGAGTAAGAATTAGAGGAGGCCGAAGAATAGGACGTGGAGGTGAAGAAGTAGGAGGAAGAAGAGGAGGAAGAGGATACAGAGGTGAAGAAGCCATAGTTGCAAAAAATTTGCTTAAGCAATCAGAAAAAACTGTAACTGTCACACCCTGATTGTATGATATAAAAGAAGCTTGCCTGCAGAACATGTCAGAGTTTTGGTACGAACCATTGTTTGGTCTCATTCTCTCTCTTTGCAAAGATAATACAATTGTATTGTTCTTTTGGATCACTGGCTCCTGTCTTCATTTTGCGTCAAAGCGTACAAAATTATCTAACAGCATTATATTCTCTAAGCTGTTCCATTAGTTTTCTAAGTATGAATAGCTTATTGTTTCAATGAGTTAGCCTTCATTAAATGTTTGCAAATGCATGCAAAAAACTTGCAAACCGGTGTCTCATGGCAATATGTTAATGTCATATTATGAAATATTTTCTTACATTTTTGTGAATCTGTCCTATAACAATATGTCCTGAATGGCTAAGGGGCAGGTAGGCTATGTTTTTATCATTCACATGACCATACAGAAAATTAAATTGTATATAAAAAAAAACATCCAATGCTGGAAAATTGTGGCATGGATTGCGTTTATAATCATTATGAGGCCATCACTAAAAATGTGTACTGTACTTGTGTCACTAGGGGGTAGGCTTAACCACACATATTTTCTGCATTAGAAACTGTTGTTTGAATATTATTTCCTGTAGTTGCTTATAACCATTTAAGTGCTGATTGAGTGAATGTGAAAAGTGAATCATAATTCAAATTGAAGGCCTCAGCAATTAGGGAGCTGCAAGAAACCCCCTTCTTTGACCTCTCAATGGGCTCACAAGTTAGTGATGGGAAGATATGGGATGATTTAGAGAGCTCAATATAACATAGCCTAATAACCGGCTGAACAAATATCAGTCTCGTCACATTTATCTCTCCATAAATCCACAATGAATGCATTGTTTTACGTCACTTCAGTCCTATATTGTACTTTTATGTTTCTATATACACCATTTAGGCCTAAATGAAACTGAGTGCACCCAGTTTACAAAAAAAAAACCCATAGTTAAGCAGTAAAAAAGTAATCCTTGCCTGGAAACCCCCCCCTCTGGACTAAAACAATTACAACGACCCCATGGAACTTCCCAAAATTCCTAATTGTTTTTTTTCTTGCAAATGCACCTTTGACAAGGCATAGACCTATGACTATGACCAAATAACTAGGCTACACATGACATTTCTATGCCATGAGCCACGTTGCCAATACTGCATAGGCCTAGATGTTGTTCGGCATTTCACCTAGTGGAAAATAACATTTCATCTGAGGAACTTGGTCATCAGTGGAAACTCGTTGCGATCATAATCAGACACATGAAAGCGATCATGTGATTGCCCGGTAACATTACTCAAAATATTGTCCCGTCAATAGGTTTAATGATGCTGTAGCCTAACTTATATTGATTGAGTTGGTACATTTGAAGCATTCTAGGTCGAAGGCATGTTGTTGTAAACATGCCAAAAAATGTAACATTGGGCTATTAGTCATGACTGAAAGTGATTCTGAAAGTGAAACCCCTTCTCCACAGTCTGTTGGTCTCATTATTTTAAAGGAAAAGAGGGCACTTGATCTGCCCTGCTACTTGAATTCCATGATTCATCTCTACATTCTCCATCTCTACATCAGCCTAATTAATTCTCTACAGAGTTATTGTAAATTAATAGCTTTTGTTATGGAAACTCATTTTGACATTGTTATATTTTTTTCTTTTCTTTATAGATGAGAAGATAGATAGATAGATAGCACTTTTTAAATCCATAATCCATAATCCCCATAAATCCACAAATAGGCTGACACCAGACATAATTTCACTGCATTTCTTACTTCCAGTAACTATATGCATGTGACAATAAACTTCCTTGTATCCTTGTATCCTTGTATGACTACTGCCCACATTAATCATGTCCCTTCCCTCCTAGCGTTCTAGAATCTGTGCTACACGATCGGCGTTTCTTGGGTAATCTAGGCTAGGCCCTACGCTATAAATATCATACATCCAGTCTGCATAAACATAGGCCTATTAATAACATTATCAATGCATTTTATCTCTAGCCTATCGGTATTTTCTTTATAGAATAGTAGCCTGTGCGAGTCCCTCAGGGGACATGCAACATGGATCTCTTTAGTATCCCTATATGGTCAACAACAATATGAAAGGTCTAATAAGAGAACATAATATTGGCCTAGGCCTATTGTTTACATTTAATTGTGTGATCGCGACACAAAAATCATATAACTCGCAATCAGAAGTGTTCGCGTGATAAAATCAGTTAATTTTGCCATAGAGAAGGGTGTTACAGCTGTTATTTTCATTTAATTGCATTTGCTATGACTATATGGCACTCATGTTAACTTGAAACAGAGGGGCCGAAAATATGAATGACATATCTACACGCTCAAATTTCACGAAGCAAAGTAAAAAATTAATAAAAAATCGCTATACTTGAATTTTGCACCTTTTTCTTAATATCTCTGGTCATATTTAAGTAGGGGAGACCGGGTATGGTTGTAACACATTTTTCTTCAGCACCTAAAACTACCATTTCTTTTAAAGCTACAGTTCTGGAACTTTTTGGCAAAGTACCCACATTTGTCTACTACAAGTGGCAACCATTTAAATCTCTTCAACTATATTACAGAATTTGTGAGATTATGACAAATACAGTGTGTACCTTTGTTACAACCTACCCCACTACTGGGGTAGATTGTAACACCTATTGGGGTAGATTGTAACAGGTAAAAAAAAATGCAGAAAAAAAATGGAATTCCATTTGATATACTGATTTATTGCATAAACAGGGTACACAGGGTGTGAAAATAGATTCACCAACATATTGTATACCATACAATCCGTTCTTCACATAGAGAATGGAGATCATATTAACGTTTTAAACTAAATATAAAAACCACAACGTTTATACTTTTGTGTGTGTATGTATTTGTGTCTCTCATGGAAAGAGAGAGAGGGCTGAACTAGTGATGGGGACGAGACCGCCTATGCCGAGTCCGAGTCAAGACCGAGTCTTTGAAGGGTCGAGACCGAGTCGAGACCAAGTCTGTTGGTTTTCAAATACAGTCGAGTCCGAGTCAAGACCGAGTCTTTGAAGAAGCAAGTCCGAGTCGAGACCGAGTCCTTTAGGAGTCGAGACCGAGTCGAGACCAAGACCATAAAAAAATTTCAGTTTTAATATTCATAATTTAATATCACCCCAGTTAATAATCAACAGTTAGGCCTACAGACTAAGCTAGATTGGGAATTGTTTAGAGGAGCAGTCTTAACGTCTTAATATGGACTATGCTGACCTACAGACACTCACTGGCAGCAGAGCCATAGAGATAAATAAACGGCTCTGACGGCAGTATCTTTGCATTGCACCATGGGATGTCATTTTCAAATAATGCCAGTCAACATTGCATTTTATTATTATTGTTGTTATGTGTTGTCTGTTTTTTTATATGAACATAAAAAATGCGTTGGTCTCGAGTCCTTCTCCTCCCACTGTGGTCCGAGACCGAGTCAAAGACGGAGCCAAAGACAAGTCTTTGAAGGAACGAGTCCAAGACGAGACCGAGAAAGCAGAAATTGGTCTCGAGACCGGACTCGTACTACATCACTAGGCTGAACAGTCACACACACAGACATTAAATGGGTCTACTAGCCCCATTCTACAGGTTGTAACATATTCAAAAAATGTGTTACAACCTACCCCACCACTGTCATCCATTGTTTAGCTAGCTGTATTAGCATGGTGCTTTGACATTAGCAAGAGAGAGCTACACCATTATTTACTAGAGAAACTATAGTTTGACCTGATGTAACTCATACAACTGTATCTACAATGGTAAAAGCACTAGAAAAAAATAAATCTAAAAAAAAAAAGTTACTTTCTTACCTCAGATGTTGAATTTTTCTCCTTACTCTGGGATAAATGGCACTAACAACTTGAAAATGTCCATGTGTGATCGTTAAGGAAGTCGGAGGAGTCAGAA
Source organism: Alosa alosa (assembly GCF_017589495.1). Lineage (NCBI taxonomy): Eukaryota > Metazoa > Chordata > Actinopteri > Clupeiformes > Clupeidae > Alosa > Alosa alosa. The sequence goes on along the minus strand of NC_063198.1, from coordinate 13,890,412 downwards.
ACTGTCACATGGCTCATATCTTATCCCTGATTGGTGGAATTGGTGATGATGTTACAACTCCCCCCATGTTACAACCATACCCGGTATCCCCTACACCATTCATATTTGGATGGCTGTAAGATTCTACATAATTAGGCTACATGATGTCTATTTACGTTTCCGTATACACCATATCTTGAGAATAAAACACTGTTACAAGTATGCTGTTACAATTGTAGGCCTACCAGTTCTCCTCTACGCATTATAGGCTACCCAGTACTGTTAGCCTGCTTAACAGCGATTTAACCTTCGTGTTTATTTATCTTGAAGTCGAGGAAATGCTTTTATAGATTTAAGCATTCTTCCTAGATTATGTTGAGAAATACAAGTTGGACAGTAGGAAACAAGGTAGGCCCTACGGACATTGTCAGCGTGAGAAGACGCTGAAGGTGGGCTGAGCTCAACGTTGCGCTCCGCCCCACATTGAGCCCAGCCCCGATCTGCAAGCTGCAGCCAGGGGCTTCTCCCTCCCCACACACTACACACACACACACACATAGGCTACACACACAAAATACACCTTCTTAATTACTGCATTTAATTTATTCTTTTAAGTTGAGCTGACTCTTGAGCTTAAGAATTTCATTACTTATAATTAATTTTATAAGTACATGACAATAAAACTACTTGAACTTGAACTATCCTTACATTTGGCCTTTTCAACTTTATTTGAAACGTTTTAAAATTACGTCTGCGTAAAATCAGTAGATTCGCCTATACTTAACATAGCCTGCCTCGGCCAAATTGCTGTGTAGACAGAGTTTGTAAAGGGTTAGCCTGCGTTATTAATGCTGCGGGTGGGTGGAGTGTCATGCTGTAAGACACCTCCCCGAAACCACCTGAGTTGTTGCCTAGGCGAGTGTGCGCAAATATGCTACATAGTGTGTCAAGCAGGGGGAAAAAACACACGAACAAAGCGTAAATGGTTAAATATAGGCTATCAACGTGCGAAAAACGGAAGAGGGATCAACAGGGACGCACTCAGAAACTTTCTGAATCGTGCAGCACGCGAGTAGGCTGCAATGTTGATGGGCATGAGAAATGAAGACCGCGTATAAAAGAAGAGCGCGACTGTCACCTACCTACTACTTCAGCGCGTTAGAAATGCGTCTTCACGGCAATGCCTGAGGCAAGGTCAAGACAAACTGTTAACATTTTTTAGTCCTAGGCTATAGGCTGACAGCTGACTGTAAATAGCCTACGCATCAAACCTGTAAGTTGGCAAACATTACTATTTTCTAACAGGCTTGTTAGATTGTTAATACTTCGAAATTGTTGCCTATAGGCTACTGAACCTCTGAACCATTTGAAAATAAAATACAAGTTGTCGTTTTTAGTCTAACGTTTCTCATAAATGTGAAAACTGAAGAAGTAGGCTAGTAGGATAGGCTACTGACCATGTTAAACAGAAACAGAATAGGCCAATGTCATTGCTTTTAGTGTTTTTAAAGCGTTTAGTGTTTTAAAATGTTTTTGGTAGAATCTTACCAATGTTTTGCTCCAAGTAGTCCTAACGTTAACTGTTAGCTCAACTAACCTAGTCTACAAAATGTTCTCACAATTACAAAGGGAAAAGGTCTGATTTGGGAAAAACAAAAGTCACTAATCCGGTAGTGCAGGTTCAGTGACTTCAACTGTGCTTAGCTTATAGCCGAAATATTTATGTTTGCTTCTGGGATTTTGTTATTGCTGGCCATAGCACAGCTGACAGCCATTGTAGGCCTATATGACTGTGACCGTATGCTTTTGTGTTATGTTCAATAGCCTGTTCAAATAGTGCTCATCAACTTCCCCAACCCACATTAAGGAATAACTTTTGTCTTTTTGATATACCAAAAAGTCCCATTAAGCCAATTTTACAAACCATAAGGAAAGTGTTGTGGATTTGCCTGCTGCGCTTGATAATGTCAAATGAAATGAAAGCAACTCTTATCTCTCTTTGTTTCCTTCATGGTGATTATAAATCCTCTCTCCTCTTTCCATAACTCCCACACAGGGTGCCACTATGTCCAGACAGAGCGATGAGCGGGACACTGGCACTTTGAGGAAACTGAGTAGTGTGTTCTCAACCATTAATGCAAAACTTCACAAGTACGGTAAGTGATTAATTTAATAGTTGACAATTAAGCAATTGATTAATTTTTACAGCCCTCTGTATGTTATATTCTACATCAAATCTACTCTAATCCAGTAACTATTTTATTTACATAGAAGCCTAGGGCAGCTCAGTTATGCCAAAAAAACATAATCATGGTTATTTTGGTCAATATTAAGATCAGGATTATTTAACAGAATTAGGCTATAGTTATAGTTATATATATATATATATATATATATATATATATATATATATATATATATATATATGATTTTGGGAACACCATCCATTTTCAAAAAAATAAAACATTTAGGTTATACAACAGTTACCACTGTAATGCAAAGGGAGCGCTGGATCTATAGCTCAAGACAAAACAAGAGCATTGCTTCAAAACAAAATGTTATGTTGTTATTTTATTTTCATAATCGTTGGAAGTCATAATTGATTTCTAGATTGATTGCAATGTAATGTCACATGCACTGTCATATTGACATGAAGGGCAGTTGCTGAATTTGCATTGACTGGACAGGAAGTATCCTTGTTCTTATCTGCGTGTCTGTAACATGCTCACGGGCTGTTAGGTGTTTTTTATATATTCTCAGCTGTCATTCAGTTGGCTTGGATTATCAGGTGTGCCAGATGTGTTACATAGGGTTGGAACTAGATGGGATATTAGGTTTCCCATGGGTGGACAGGGGACAGCCCTATCAGAATAGCTATATATTGATGGCAGTGTTTCCCATACATTGACTTATTTGTGGCGGCCCACCACAATATCAACATTGACCACCACACAATGATTTTCCTGGTTGTACTAAATTGTGCTTAAATCTGGTTGGAATCATAACCACACTGCACTAATTTGTTAAAAACTGTTGCATTCAGGTTAATTCTGCAAACCTTATACAAATAGAATTAAATTCTGTGTTTGTTGGTCTACAAATATGTAAATTGAGCTTCCTCATTCACTGGTTCACCCTGGTTGTAGTGCCACCATCAAATCACATCAAAGATGTCATTGTTAAATGGCCCTTCCCTTGTATTTTTGGGAACAAACTAATGTCACAGACAGTACTCTGTCCTTTGTAAGATCTAAAGTGCATTGGATTGCAATGATGTCAGACACAGTATTGTCACACACAGTAACATTTGTTGTCTCTGCAATTTATGTGAAATATGAGCAACGATTTAATTCAGATGTACTATTTAACAAGCCTTCCTCTCAGATAGGACACTGATGATATACTGAAGTGAAGGAACATAGTATAGACTTAGCTAACATTTTATGTTTCCCTGCTACTTAGTTTACATGACCCATCCACTCACCTGCTCTGCAAATGATGTCAAGAGTATGATTAAATGAACTGTAAGCTAGTCAGGGACTTGTGTAAGCTATGAGAACTATGAAAAGCAGATGGTGAAATTAAAAGAGACATTACTGATTAATTTGTTGAATAAATACATGGAGTCAATAGAAAAAGTCATTTTTTAAATTGTATCATTAGGAGGAGAGAGGACTCCCTCTGGTACAAATTCAGGTCCCCAGGCACCAGACTCTGCCCGAACCCAGGACCAGAGCAATGCCAGTGGGCAATTCTTCTTTGAGTACCTGGTGGTGGTCAGCCTCAAGAAGAAAAGGGGCCAGGATGGCTACGAACCACAGATCACTTACCAGTTTCCTAAGGTTAGACTTAAGTTAAAGATACACAATACAGTCATGTGAAAATGAAAATTCACCACATAAACTTGACCACTTGACCAGTATTTAAAGAGCACTTTAGCAAATACATTAAATCATCAGGTTTTAGAAGAACATAGGAACATTAAAAACACCATTTTAAAGGAAATAAGACAGTCCAAAGTAAATTCAAGATCAAGCAAAATCAGGAAAGGTTCTCTGATAAAAAATGTGTTTGTAGAGGGGATATAAAGAAGGTCATAGAAGTCAGCTTGTGTGGTTTCCTGGGGCAGATCCTTCCAGAGCCACGGGCCCTGACTGCAAATGCTCTGTCCCCTTTCGTTTTCAGTCAGTTCCCTGGAATAGATAAAACATACCTATGTATCTCAAAGCATGTATTGGCATGCTTAGTGCTAAGACGTCTGAGAGGCCATGAACCTTGACCATGAATCTTGACATCCCTTCAAAAATAAGAAGTTGGTTGTTGATGGTTAGACAGGTCTATTTATTACTTCGATGACTTAAAAATTAGTAAAAATGCCTAGCCTGGCTAGCGCCACCACTTCTCAATGAGACGTGGCCTGGGAACCAAACGTTCATTTTCTCGTATTTGAAAAAAATGCCCAGATCCGTTTATTGGGTGCCACGGATGTCTATCAAATGCGTCTGTGCATAGCTCATCATCGTCTTGCTTTCCCCCCTGTTCTGTGATTGGTTCCCTATCTCAGGCGAAAATTTGCTCCATGGTCTCCAGGCTGCCTTAGCAGCGTGAATCAAATCGCGCGCAAGGCAGCATAGGAACACCCAGGCTAAAAAATGCCATGAGTACTTTGCTGATGTTTTTACTCTACAGGACTAGTAACACTCTGAAAGTAGTTTACAATGCTGGAGTAGATGTGTTTATTATCCCACTAATGTTGCTATTATGAATACAAGATTAATTGAATATAGTAAAACTCACCTATGGTATTCATGTAACAGAATCCGCATCCTGCATGCACTCGTTTCTAATCTGTTAGTAATAGTAATAATCATATAGTATGTGTAATGTACATTTTACAAGTTGTGTTCTGTATTTGTCAGCGTGATACAATGGGTCAGTCACAGAGAGAGGACGAGGAGAAGTCTTTAAAAGCCATCACTCTCTTTTGCTTTCCTGAGGGTGTGAACTGGGCCCCACTGACTGAATACACCAGGTACACACACACACACACACACATCATAGTCTTTGAATTATTTTCATATGTTGCTTTTTCCTGCTCGTCTTGATTTATCTCTTCCTGATGCTTCTTGGAACTGATTAGATATGTTGCATGGTATGATTTCACAATCACAGTTCTTTAACTCATGCACCCCCCCAGCCCACCCCCCTCCACACACACGGAAAAAACGACTCAGTCTCGTTGATATGTCGCTCACAGCTTCGTAGAGTGCAGGATGTGGTTGTTTGTAGTGCAAGCTTTTCATAGGAGGATGTAAAATGGAACAAAATTACCCATATCTCCTCTGCAACACCAGCCTAGAAACAGGGTTAACACATAACCATTTGCCCTGTGGTGAGGGTGTTGTGGAAAAGAAACTGTTGTTACTGTTACATGGACATAAATATTTAAAACTTCCATCCATGATTTCCCAACACCACACTCTCTTTGTGCAGCATTCATACACAATTTGTTGTCTGTTTTCTTACCATGACGATGAAAGACAAAAAAGGTTATCTTTTCTAAAAGAAACATTTCAGCCTCAGCATTTTTCAGTGTAATACTGTTTTTTCCCCTCAGATATATGATGCGAGCGTTACTACCTCTGACTTCCTTCTCTTGCATCTTTTGTATAATTTCAGTGAAACCTTCTCTTTCGTTTTGACTGAAATCGATGGTAGCAGGCGGAACGGCTATTGCAGAAGATTACTGGTAATGGAACTATGAAGACGTATCTTCATCTTGTCAGTGAGCATGTCAGAAATGTAATCTTACAGTTTTTCACAATTGTTAAAACACTAAACCCCATTCTCTGAGCCATATGCTCAGTTGCCTGTTTATTGAATCAATCACTGTTTTGACAAAACCATTTACAGTTTTGCAAAACTCTAAACATATTCTCATGCAATAAACACTTTTTGCACTATGATGCACTTATGATGCATAATGAACCATAAGATTGTGTCAACTCAAAATTGATCACACTTGTTTAGGGCAGTCGTGGCCCACCGGTTAGCACTCTGGACTTGTAACTGGAGGGTTGCTGGTTCGAGCCCCGACCAGTGGGCCACGGCTGAAGTGCCCTTGAGCAAGGCACCTAACTCCTCACTGCTCCCCAAGCGCCGCTGTTGATGCAGGCAGCTCACTGCGCCGGGATTAGTGTGTGCTTCACCTCACTGTGTCTTCACTGTGTGCTGAGTGTGTTTCACTAATTCACGGATTGGGTTAAATGCAGAGACCAAATTTCCCTCACGGGATCAAAAGAGTATATATACTTATACTTATACTTATACTATACTTCAAATGATGTGACACAACCAATATAAGCTAGTTCAAAGTGCAAACATGTTGCTAAACAGTGCAGGGTCATATCAACAATGGACAGAAACAGGCATAGAGTAGGTCTTTTCTTCTCATTTACAGTACTGAAAACTGTCTTTTCTAGCGCCTTTTCCGGGAGATATATGCCCTTAACACTTTGTTTTCCATTTTTTGATGTTGTGTGTAATGACTGCTCAGTAATGTTTTCATTTTAAATGCTGTGTGAATGATCTGAACATGGTTTTGTTTTGAGCACAGGTAAAACTGTTTTGAGGCGATTATTTTAGAAGTGTCAGAGGTTTTGTGAATTAAGTTTGAGGATGGTGTTTTGTGTTTACAGTTTTGAGAAAAGGGTGGAAGGTTCCAAAAGCAATGTGTTTTAGCAATTGTGAAAAACTGTAATCAGACTAAACTAAAGATGAAAGGAATCCCATATTCATTTGTTTAGTGTCAGCTGACCAATGGAAGAGCTGGAACTTCTGAAAGATTTTTTGTTTCCCTACTGATCTAATGTACACAAGTACATTAGACCTACAAGTAGACCTTAACATACTATGTACTCATATAGGTGTGGTTACTAAATAATGAGAATGTTTTTATACAAGGTATACGAGTATAACATTTTCTGCATTACATTTCAGCAACAGCATTAGTCTCTTTCTGTATTAGTCATACCTCCTATGGGAATGTAAATACAGCAATATTACTCAGTCGACGTTCAAATACTGTATGTGAAATAATGACATAACTAAAGCTGATATTGTTTGTGTTGCTGTTGTGTCTCTTTCAGCCGACTGGCAAAGGTGCACGTCCACCAGAGGCCTACTGCATCATCAGTCGAGTCGCTTGCTTTGGCCTTTTCTCCAAGGTGAGCTGTCCCATGCAGGGGTTGGAGGGGATTATCCATGATGGACAACAGTTTGTTTAGGGTTCTTTTTCTCTGCAACTGACTCTTTAGTGAGTCTAGCTCCATGTTGACTACAGAGATAGCTCTCCCCACCAGCCTATCCAGCCAAATAGATTCTCTTTTATATTTAAACCACAGCATTGAAGAGAGTTCCAGAGGGAACATTGACATCTGCAAGAGTTTCCTACATATGTTGAGGGACTCTAGCCTCTCCAGGAAACAAAGACAACCCTGCCCTTTCCTATTCAGAGTGCTTTGAGGAAACTGGCTCTTAAAGGCATCCTATGCAAGTTTTTCACCTTAATATAACACCTCCAAAGTAATTTTGATGGTAAACTGTCTTTTAATAGGGAGAATCGTGTGCCTTCTGCAGCTGTAGTCTAGCCATCTATGGAATCCCAGCCTTGCAACTTGCTTTCCCCTGACCTGGAGAATCACAAAATACTTTAAACGGCAATTGTTCAATAGCCTACTCTTTGTATTAAATTGTGTAATGTTACCTTGTTGAGTTGACATGGCTCTTCTGAAATGATCCTGAAACTGCATTGGATACCTGTAAGTATACAATCAAAAAAGACATTCAAGCATTCACATACAAGGAATAAACCATACAATTGGTGTTTTGGTTTCAGGGTAGCAAAATCAAATCAAATCAACTTTATTATATAGCACATTTCATGTGACAAGCATAGACCCAATGTGCTCCAAAAGAAAACAAACAAGACATGACCAAACAATAAAGTTAGATTGACATAAAAAGATGGAGATTAAAATACATATAATAACAAGTGAATAAAAGTGAATAAAAAATGTAAAACAATAAAAAAAAAAAATTAAATGATCAATAATAAAACATTTAAAAAGTAAAAAAAAAAAAACAATTACATTACTTAAATAACCTTGAAAGCCTAATTCAAAGCTTGTGAGAATAAATATGTTTTTAATCTGATTTTAAAACAATACATTGTCGGAGCAGTCCTTAGTTCAGGAGGCAGGGAATTCCAGAGAGTGGGGGCATAGTGACTAAAGGTACCATGCTGAATTTGAGTTAATTCTTGGTATTGCAAGGAGCCCTTTACCTGAGGATCTTAGGGATCTGACTGGTGTATATGCAATGAGCATGTCAGAAATGTAGGAGGGAGCTACACCCATCAATGACTTAAAAATAATCAAAAGTATTTTAAAAACAATTCTTTGCTTTACTGGGAGCCAATGGAGTGATTTTAATACTGGAGTGATGTGATGTGATAAAGATACAGAGAAACAGATATAATTGTGTGACATTGGGATATGAATGATAAGAAATATTGTACTGCTGAATGATAGGCCCAAGTGGGGGGCTGGGGGCATGTACAGTTTGAAAAGCAGAGGACCAAGAATTGACCCCTGAGGTACCCCATATAAAATGCCAACTACATCAGATGTAAAATTGCCAATAGAAACAGAATGTGATCTTCCAATAAGATAGGAGGAAAGCCAATTGAGAACTGTGCCTCTTAGTCCTTCCAAGTGTTCTAGGCGTTGAAGAAGAATTTTATGGTCGATAGTGTCAAAGGCTGCACTGAGATTGAGAAGTACCAAGATGGACACTTTGTGGTTGTCTGTGGCAATTTTAAGATCATTCACAACTCTGACCCGAGCTGTTTCAGTGCTGTGGTTCATTCTCACAGTTGGTCTACAACTTTCACAGATGACAGGATCAACATTGTAACAGCAGATGTAACAGTAGCCAGCTGTTGTGACAGCTACACATTATGTACATTATGTAAACCTCACTCCCAAACACCTTAAGAGAGGTGCTAGTAATTGATGCTAGCATCCATTGGTTTTAGCTCCTTTGCTAGAACGCCCGCCTCCTAATCCAAGTTGCAGCAAATTGCCAGTTCAAGTCTGGGTAGATGCAGGGCCGAGCCGCATGGTCGGTCAAACACAACATAGTTACACAGACTACATTTTGCTCTCCGTTTAGTCATCATGACCAAAATCAGTGCTACTGGTTGATCAAAGGAGAAAGTTAAAGCACACCACACACTGTTCACCTTCAGTCCTCCCTTTGACAACAGATCACATGAAGTCTTCTGTTGTGAAGAGTTCACCTCACTCTTCTGTCATGCTCTGTTCTTTTACATTACATTTAGCAGACACTTCTTGACCAAAGTGACTTACATATGTCAGCTACATGTATATTACAAGGGATCACATTGTCCCCGGAGCAACTTGGGGTTAAGTGCCTTGCTCAAGGGCACAACGGAGGAAGCCGGGAATTGAACCCGACAACTTTCAGGCTACTGCACGCTAGCCCAGGTCATACACAGTTTTTTCACACTTTTGTTGTGAGCCTTTTATACTGCTGTGTGTGAAGTGCTGAAGACACAAATGTGTGCTTTCCCGGCAGATATTCGATGAGGTGGAGAAACGAAGACAGAAGTCCATGGCTATGATCTATCCCTTCATGCAGAGCCTGAGGGAAGCCCCTTTTCCTGCCCCTGGCAACACAGTTAAGATCAAGAGCTTCATCCCTGAGTCCGGAACTGAGGTGCTGACTAGTGATTGCGATGCTGCTGATTACCCCACAGTTCCCCCCCTCCAGGGCTGCTTTTATCAACTCTCTGATATTATATGAATGTCATTTAGACACGTTTCCTTCTTGTCACCAGATTATCAGTCTCACACGACCCACAGACTCATGGCTAGAGCACGTGGACTTCCGGACGCTCTTCTGCTGCCTTAGGGATGAGGAGGTGCTTCAGGTGTTTGCTGCCACCGTGCTGGAGCGCCGAATCATCTTCATTGCTGATGAACTCAGGTAGAGATGACTACCTATATCATATGGTTGGCTCTGATGACAAGGCATGAAACACAGTAGATAAGACTTTTTGTCTCTTGTCATGTTTTGATTAACATTGGCACACTGATGTAAAGTACAACTTTCTTACTGTTTAGAATGTCTTTTTTTCTGTGGATGGTTATATTCAAGTTACAGTACTTCATTTAGGGTTGTAATGTTTTGTAACCTTTCAAGGCAATACCATTCTCAACATTAATAACTTTATGTGCACTACAGCACCCTGTCCCAGGTTATCCATGCTGTAGCTGCCTTACTCTACCCGTTCACATGGCAACACACCTTCATCTCCATTGTGCCTCAAGTTCTCATAGATGTTGTCATGGCGCCCACTCCGTATTTGCTGGGCGTTACAAGCAACATGCTGGACTTGGTCATTGACCAGAGTGATGATGTGAGTAGCCTGCTCAAAGGACATTGCAGTCAGATGTTAACATGAATCCGCTATAGTAATGCGTTGTTATTTTAGGTTCAAGTAGTTTATTGTCATGTACTCATAAGGAATGAAATTCTTTTGCTCAGGAGCCAGCTCAACTTTAAAGAATAAATTAAAAGTAGTAATTAAAAAGGTATATTGTGTGTGTGTATGGGGAGATATGATGTGTGTGTGTGTGTGTATGTGAGGGGTAATGGGGTGTGTGGGAAGGGGGATGATGAAATGGTGTGTGTGTGTGGGGGGGGATTAAATGGTGTGTGTGGTGGGTGGGGGGAGTGGCTCCAAGGCAGTCTGCAGTGTGTTATGCGTCATAAGCATTTTTATGTAGTCCTATGTGCTGTTCTCAGTAAAGGGCCTCCAGCTTGTTATCCATCCCCTTAAGTTTGTCTATGTTCTGTTTAATGTTGAATTCCCTTGGAGATGAGTTCAAGGAAACATTGAGGAATGTGGACTTTTTTTTTTTAGAAAAAGGCTCGTGTTTTTTGTTTAGGGAATCTTGATGGTCAGTAGAGACTCGGCTTTGTGTCTTGTGAGGACTTCCAGATGTCTAGTGACGTTGATTAAGCAAACTGGATTAGAGATGTGGCCACGGGCCAGGGGAACTGGGTTGGTGATTTTTCATTCTGTTTCTGTTTTGTGCTCAATTTACAGCTACTGATCGTTAATCTATCAGACGGTGCACAGGAGAGGTTCATCACACGGGTGAGTGTCAAATGTCAGGTACATTTGAAGGCTTTTATGACCAGGAATGAGCTTTCATTTTCTCTTTAAAGCACATAGACAAACACACACACATACACAATGAGTCAAAGGTTTCCACTCATTTTCTCTCATTTTCACATGATTCTAATTCTGAGGGAGCCTTGGGCATGAGTAGCTATTGTAGTTCAGACCGTTTTAGTATTTTTGGCAGTAGTATGTGCAACACAGCCAAAGCATTCCCTCCAGACCCACAAACTTAACCCCAGACTTTCCTACTTTTTCTTTCTCTAAACAGCTCGGGGACGAGGACACTATCATCCCACCCAAACTACAGGAGGAATTACTGCAAGCGCTCAGTATCAGACAACCAAACTCAAGTGAGATTTTGTTTTTGCTTCATTAGGGTTTTTGTTATATCTGATCTAGAGAACATTTTTACTCTGTTTATATGAGAGCTGATAATTCTTGGAGAGGCTTGGCATCGAAGAGTTGTTGCGTACAAACTACATATGATTAAAACAGTATGCTGGCTGACTGAGGCCAAAAACATTTTAGAGAACTCATATTGTGTACTGTCATTTAATGCTTCTGTTGCATGAAAACACATTTCCTTTGGTGGACAGCATCACACTAGTGGTTAATGGTTAATGGACACAAACTGCTGTGTTGTCCACTTTCAGCTGCTGAGGAGTTGAACAGGGTTATCTCTGAGGCTTTCCTGTCTTTCTTTGTGACGACGGTTGGACACTTCGCAAGCCATGTGAGGCGCGGAGGCAGTGCAGCCCAGCCCGGCCTCTTCAACAAAAAGAGCTTCTGCAAGGCCACAGAGCCCAAGGCCAACCGGCATTTTGTTAAACACTTTGTGGAGACGCAAATGTTTGATATCTTCATGCAGGAAGTGGAAAAGCATCCAAATCGGGAAGGTTAGAGATGTCTTCTTGTGGTTTTCAAAAAGAGTTAAATTACCATTTTGGCAATCATCTGTGAACACACAATAGAAGTAAACAAGAGAACAATAGAAGTCTGTTCTGAGTTATTATCTACATAATTGAACAACTTGAATTGAATATTATCTAATCAGTGTGATCATTGTCTGTTATTTTCAGGTTTCTTTCATAAAAAAGTGGCTGAATATGAACAGAAAAGGAAAAGTGAGAAGGGCAAAGGTGGATGGGGACGTGTGGGATTGTAAGGACCTCATCATGACCAAAACACTGTCCGATCACTGCTTTATAAGCCCACCTTCTCAGTTCATGCTATTAGTTTGGTCTAAGGTGTAACCTTCTCTCTTTTAACCAAGGAGATGGTGAGAGAGAGAGATGGTGTGAGTCAGCTGAAAGTGCTTAGTGTTTTATTACTCCTTGGCTGCTGTGATGGTTTAACCTCAGCAAACTCATATGAAAGAGCATTCCCGACATGGTTTAACGTTTTTAGTTGTGCTCTTTCCTTGGAACAATATGTAAGAGGGCTTCATGGGAAGCTTGTAGCTTGAGCTTCAAGTATGCAATTTGCCTTAATAGGATCAGGGATATTTAGGAAATGTTATTCTTTCTGAAGCACTGTCATCACTTCAATAAAAATGTTCAGGGTAGCTGTTGCATGTTAAAAATTAGCTCACTTTTTTCCTAGTCTATAGCAGACTCAAAGAATACACTTAATCCACAGTGTCAAATTTAGAAGGATATTTAGTTGGATGACATGTATAATGTGAATATTTAAAGCACTTTTGTCGTGAAGATTGTCATCTGCTAAATGAGAATATAAGGTGCTTGTTTTAAGCATGTTCCTATTTCCTATTAGCTCAGTCATTCTTAAGATATGGGAGGAAAACGTGGTTATGGCTCTACCTGACAAATCTTAATATTAATATATGTGTCTCAAACATCACATTCTTGCATCAAATGTTGTCTCAAGTATAACTGAGCCATGTAAAACTTTTATATTTGAGTATAAGAGTGTTACATGTAAAATAGCACTTTGTCTTAGTTTTGTAAATAAAATATGAAAAAGTTAAAGCTTGGAGTATTATTCTTATAAAATGATACTTGCTAAGACTTGATTTGATGTGTCATGCTTCACTGTCATTCATACATCTGATGTAGGTTAATATATTATTATATTTGATATATGATAAGAGTAAACCATTCTCCATTCAGAGGAATCAAGCGGTAAATGCTTTTGTTTGTTTCCTTTATTATTGTAAAAATGTGGAAAGATGAATACAACTGAAATGTACACAGTATACTTACAGAATATATGATCACTGGTTACGTTCCAAATCAACTGATTCTACAGTTGTAAAGTAGTTTCTAGTAGCAAAATATACTATTGATATGAATGGATCTTTTGAAATGGCAGTATTTGAGTGAACATCATGGGTTGACACCCACCATGCCGTATGTCTTATTGTTATTGGTATTTACTAGGAAGTGCAGTAAGTGGCTTTCCTGAACAAATTCAATTGCTTCTACATCAACAATGATGGTACAATTCCACAGGAAGTGAGCCCCGATATCCCTATCAGTCTTCTATGTCTTCTTTTATATTAAGTGTTTTAATGCATATGATTACATAGAAGTATAAAACAGTCAATGCAATGGGGTAACAACCAGAGCACTGATAGCAACAGGCTCGCCATTTTTCCACAATGTCTTCATTGTTGCAAGTGCAGAGGCTTTATTTTTTTGGCAGCAAAACCTACTTGCCACACCCTTATTTAAATGAATGACAGGTGGATGTGAAAGTGGTACGAAATCTAAGCAGAGTACAGTATTTGACAGAAATGTCATGTCAGTTTTGCAGTTGTAAATGTTAGACTGTAACAGATTCTCAAAACAATGTCCCTAGTTTTGAGAAACCGTTGAAGGTTGGTACACTTGTCTTGTGAGATTATTGTGAACTGGCAGTGTGCAGTGAGATCATAAGCAACAACTTTAAATACTTCATGTTTACTTAGACCTACTCCTCAGGCATTAGGCTGCTTTCAACATATCCTCTTCTGATACTCATCATGTTCCAGATCTCTTTGTAAACACAGCGACTCCAGTCCTTATACTCAGTATACTCCAGTCCTTATCAGTCCTTAAACAGTATGACTTTAGTGCCCCCTGCAGCTCATCAACAGATTTTAAAGTATGAAAGTACCAGCAAAGACAAAAATTATAAACAAATAATCCATAATTTGCATTAATACTGCGTAAGCATGATCAGTTCCCCATTCTTACGTGTGACATAATTTATGTCAGAGTCTGATGCTTTTTCTCAGAATAATCTGAACATTTTCTGTCATGACATATGACGTCATAATATTATAAATAATCTCGGTGTTATTTGGGTGTTAGTGATCTCTTCATATAACTCAAAGAGAGTGGAGATCTTATGAGGCTGAAACAGGGCTTTTTTAGTTCATAAGCTTACAGCTCAAGCAATAGCAGAAAGCAGGCCAGATTCCCCTGTCAGACCGAATCTCACAGCAGAAAGATTAAACCTGGCCATTTTTAACCAAAGTCACTTCATCCAACTCAGGACCTCTCTTCAGAGCTTCTGAACATGGACACTCCATTGTGGAGCATATATATAAGTTCCGGTCCGGTTGCCAGGTAGAAGGTTCAGGTTGTGTTGTTCTTCTCTAGATGCTGCCAGCAAGCAGGGAGGAGTTTTCTCCTGGATTCAGAGGCCCAATGACGCCGTAGTGCGATGACTCATACAGGTGACTACCATGAAGCATCACCTCTGCTCTCAGGTTGATTTTCTATCACAATTCAATTTTAGGTAGAAGGTAAGTGTGGCATTGATGCATACTTTTGGTAATACATGAACTGAAGCAGATCATGGGCAAATACAATATTGCGGAATAGAGGGCAGGGGAAATGGGAATGACCGTGAGAGGGAGAAAACTTGGAGGAAAGGTGGTGAATGACGCTCTTACCTGGAAGTCCCTGATGTAGGTGAAGAAGAAGCAGACAAAGGAGAAGGCCAGAGACCACTCAGAGATGGTGCTGATAAGATGAGCGGTGTAGCCCTGCCACACAAAACCTGGTCAGACCTTCCAATATGCATTAGGAAAACTCAAAGCATCTAGTTTCACTTTGGATTTGTTATGGTGACAGATCCAGTATCTATGCCATTCCATCAATCACTCATGTACTCGAGTAAAATAATGGACTTGTGCAGAAGTTAAGAAATAATCTTTCTAAAACCAAGTACAATATACCTTCCTAAATATTCTTAAAATAAAGACATTGTACAGGTTTTATCCAGCTCAAGGTATACCTTTGTTCATTGTATTGGCACACACATTGGTCAACCAGTCTTAAAATGGATATGAAACTGTGAATAGGTTTTTCTGAACTTCCTCTATTCATGAAGGTAAAAAGTTTTGAGTCTCTCTCTTTGAGTCACACTCCACGTGCAAACTTGTACTACTTAAACCTTACCGTTTCTCCTGGGATCCAGTGTAGTTTCTTTGACAAGTCCACCCCAGGCAAGCTGCTGTACATGATCATGGATGACACAAACACTGAGGAGGCACCAGGTTAAGGAGCACTCTGTGGCAGACAGACTACAGTCTTTGTGGAGAAAACCACTGAAATAACATGTGGAACTAAAATGTAGATAGACCATAAAGGTTGGAGCAAAATTAGCATCCTGTAGACGAGGAAGTGAAAACAGTCTCTGCATTCAGACTTCACCATTTCAAAAGATATGTGAAAGATTGTCCTTTGCCACTAATCTTATCCTGGACAACTGGCATTCTCTAATGTTGTATACAATTGTGAGTATTCCAGCATCTAGACTGATTTATCAAATGGATTCTGCTGTGGAGTAATTAGTAAACAGTTAGATTTAATCAGATCAATAGGCAGACAAACAGACAGACAGATGAATAGATAGATAGATGGATGGATAGATAGAAAGATACTTAATTCTCCCCATGGAATACTTAACGGTTAAAAGTTAAAGGTTTTTGGGAAGGATACTGCTGATGCTGCTGGCGGTGCTCCAGGCTGCAACACTGAGACGCACCCAGAACACGCTTTTGCTGTGAACATGCGGCTGCATCCGATAGGACACGCCAGCCTGCACCATGATGTACAAAGCTCCAACACCAAAGGTCAGCACCGCCCCAACTATGTGTATGGAAAAGATGGTGGTTTTCTGGAAAGAGACAGACCATGAGGATGCAGAAGTGAGGGGAAAATAATAGTCCCAAGCAGTGTTGCCACAGTTACCTTGAAAAAGTAATCTGATTACCGATTACTGATTACTACTTTAAAAAGTAACTTAGTTACTTTACTGATTACTTGATTTTAAAAGTAACTAAGTTAGATTACAAGTTACTTTATTAGTTACTTTCAGCAGCTGCCGACAACATCCCCACCGCCTCAACATAAAAATGATAACCGGTTTTGCCAATACTCACTATACTGGAAGTGCATTTTAACAGTAATGCCAACAATGTATAGCAGACATCCCAACCTAACCTACTTAGATACTGAAATTCAGATGTTTGTTCAATAATGTCTAGTCAGTACACCAAATAAGGAAGGCCCATTGATATAAATTAATAAGTAAAATATGTAGATTTTGTAGTTTGGCCTTTTCATGTAGCCTTGGCAACTAGCCATCTAGTATAAGCCTGAGTAATATGCAAATGAAATTACACTTATTAAACTCACCTCAACAAGTCTTTTGCAATCATTTAACCCGCCGTGAGCGTGTTACAAACAGTGCAGTGTGTAAGACTATCATTATGTTTTACTCTTATGAGACAATTGGGTACACTTTTTGTAGTCTGATGTGAAATGGGTCTTAAATGTTACTTTTTAAGGGGCACTGACTCTGCCATGACGCTCCTGTTCCTAGATACACTAACTGAACTGATTAGTTCGGGAGAAAAAAGATATAAGCTAAGCCCACCTACACTGAAAACTGATTGGTTGATTTAGCAAAACAGACCATGCTCTCTGTCTTGGATGCGCTTGCAGGCACACATGCACCACTCCTCTCTCTCTCCTCCCTCTCCGTTGTGTGCGCGTTTAACTCAGATGCACACGCGATTTGAAGTCGGTCTGGTTTTGCGTGCTCTTGTTCGGGTTCCGGAGATTTTATGTAGGTAATTTTATGGCGCCAGGACATCAATATGTGGGAGGCTCCCAAAACTTCGGGAGACTTGGGATGTCTAGCTAGACAGCACTTTGTCGCCAGCACAGAATGTACAATGTACCTTAATGTTGTCATGTTTAGCTGACACAAACTCAAAATAATGACTGTATAGATAAAATGTGCATCTCTCTCCTCCCTCCATTGTTTTCGGTTGTGTCGCTGCGTGGTTTTACACGTGAGTTGTCCTCATGCTGAAAAGGTTGGCATAGCCTACTGTTGTGTAGTAGAATAGCACGACTTACTTGCTTTATTTAAAACCAGCGTTAACAGCATACAGCCAACTTGAGCATTGCACAGTCTATCCTTATCACTCTACTTCTAGGCTAGGTAGCATATCCTTATTAACCAATACATGACTCCACCTAGTGGCATGGATGAGTATCACATATCTCACATATCCCCCTTAATAAGAGAACACATAGTACATCAATAGTATTTAACAGTGTAGGTCTATTCACCTTGGAACCATACAGTATATCAACCCATTAAGTATATAATATACACTTGTAATTAAAGATATGAGGAGCATTTTTTTAAAATGTGAACTGATCATGTAAAACCCTTACAGTCAAAATGAAGACTTAACCTTTGTATGATTTATCCCTTACTCTACTAGTAATTCATTTTTATGGACTCAGCACAAAATCCTTAGTCCACTCTGGAGCTCTTCTGCACCTGACCGGTCTGGCAGGCGGTGTAGCTACATCAGGTTGTGGTGTAGCTGGAGTGTGTTCAAAGTTCAGAGGTAACAGCTCGCCCTCACCTTCTTCCATTTGAAGGGAAACCGGTGCCAGGTACGAAGCATTCCAACAACGTCCATCAGAGAGTAGGTAAGTGTACTGTCCCCTCTTTTCCATCACTCTAAGTGGCTTTGAGAACTTGCAGTGTGTCTTAGGAAGGTTTTCTCACCCAGACATATGACCCACACTGGAAGGACACGCCTTTGGCCCCCCGTTTGTGATCAGTGTAAGCTTTGCTTTTCCTCTGGTTTTCTCCCACCTTGGATGCAACTTGCTGTAGAGATGGTGAGTGGTTTTGTGGAAGTGGACGTCCCGCCACATGAAGTCTGGTGCGCATGGGTCGACCATGCAACAGTTCCGCAGGTGAGCACTGGGTGGTGGAGTGCGGCGTAGCCCTATAAACATGGATGAACTCACGTGTGAACTCTTTCCATGGTTGTCCTTCGAGCAGCGCAGTCTGCAGGGTGTCTTTCAGGCTTCGATTGAAGCGTTCAATCTCACCGTTTGCTCTAGGATAGTAGACCGATGATTTCCTGTGTACAATCCCCCTGTCCTGGAGGAACGTCTCGAACTCCAGTGACACAAATTGAGATCCATTATCCGAAATCAGCTCTTTGGGGTCGCCTTCCCTGCTGAAAACCGATGACAAGAACTGGATGACAGTCTGAGAGGTGGCATGGGAAAGAAAAGCCACTTCAGGCCACTTGCTGTGGTAATCAATCAGTGTAACTGCAAAGCGACAATCTATGGGTGCCCTTTCAAAAGGCCCCACTATGTCTATTGCCACCTTCTCCCAGGCACCATCAGGATATGGCACAGGCTGTAGTGGAGGAGTGTGAGTGACCGCTGACTTGTCATGGGACTGGCACATGATGCATGATTTGATAGCAGTCTCTACCTGAGCATCCATGCCAGGCCACCAGTATGCTTCTCTGAGTCTTTGCTTTGTCCTCACTATGCCTTGGTGTGTGTCGTGGGCCAGGGAGATGAATTTCGACTGAAGACTGTCTGGCACCACGAAGTCTGTGTGGGCCCGCATACCACACAATCACCCTGTAGGGAGAGTTAAGTCGAAGTTTGAAGAATGGCTGCAGGGCTGGAGTGAGGTGTTTTGCTGAAGCAGGCCATGTTGAGGTAAGAAGTCCACGCAACTGTGTTTGAACAGGACATGAGGTGCACGCAGCCTTAAACTCAGCATCGGTAACAGCTGTCAGTGTAGAGGTAAGTGCAACTTCTATATCTTCCTCTAAACTAGGCTCTGAGTGAGGGAGTGGAAGCCTGGATAGACAGTCTGCTGTTACGTTCTCCCGTCCTGGCTTGTACTGGAGGTCGTATGTGAATGAAAGCAGTCTAGACGACCACCTGGCGATCCGCATGCCTGCTCTACCTTGACCTTTAGATGCAAGCAGTGTAGTCAAAGGACTGTGGTCGGTACGTAATGTGAAATGTCTTCCCCATAAGTACGTTCTCCACTTTTCAGTTGCCCACACACACCCCAAAGCTTCTTTTTCTACCGTGGAGTATTTCCTTTCTGCCTGGGTGAGTGTGCGTGATGAAAGGCCACAGTTTTCTCTGATCCATCTGGGTGCATCTGGGTAAGTACCGCGCCAAGGCCATAATCAGAGGCGTCTGTAGTGACAACTGTAGGTAGTTCTGGGTTAAACAGGGAAAGTGCAGGGCTATTCACTATGAGTTCTTTCACAGTGTCAAAACTCTTCTGAGCCTCAGGTGTCCATGTGAATGACTCAGAGCCACGGAGAAGTGCTCGGAGAGGCTCAACAACAGCTGCGTAGCCTGGTATGAACTTTGAGTACCAGGATGTGAGCCCCAGGAATGAGCGCAGTTTGGGAAGGTCTGTAGGTGGTGGTGCTTGAGTGACAGCTGTCACATGTGTGGCATCTGGCTGAAGGCCATTTTCTGACACTGTATGGCCCAGGAAAGAGAGTTCTTTTTGTCTTATATTGCATTTTGACAGATTCAGCATTAGTCCAGCTTCCTTGATGCGCTGGAGCACCACAGTCAGCCTTTTGTCATGTACCTCAGCTGTTGGTCCTGCTATTATGATGTCATCTAAGTAGCACTGGACCCCTTGTAGGTCTTTCAGGATCGATGACATCATCCGCTGGAAGCAGCTGGGCCCGATGCCAGTCCATTATGGCACCAGCAGATCGAAACAGGCCATCATGGGTGATGAATGTTGTCAAACCGCGGCTGTCTTTGTGAAGAGGCACCTGGTGATAAGCACTCTGAAGATCTAATGTAGAAAACAGTGTCGATCCTCTCAGCTCTGTAAACATTTCTTCCATGTGCGGCAGTGGAAAGCCATCCACCACTATAGCCTTGTTAGGCTCTCGCAAATCAACACAGAGCCTCAGTCCTCTGCCCCCTTTCTTTGTGGTGACAACTATGGGTGAGATCCACTCTGAAGAATCTACAAGCTCTATGACATCCTGCTCCACCAGTTTTTTCAACTCCTCAGACACTGCTTCTCCTAACAGCAAAAGGCAACCTCACGCAGTTTCTGGTGAACTGGTGTGATCCCCTGGCCGTGCTTTTTAACCAGGTGTGTAAAGCCCTTAGCACATCCCAGTGTGTTCCACTTAACGTTCTGGACAGTGGCTGTAGACAGCTTCGTTGTAACTTGGCCATCTATCACTTGCATTTGTAATGCAGAAAACAAATCCCTGCCTAGCACTGCAGACCCGCGTTTTGCAATGTAGAGGTCTGAGACAGTACTACTGCCACCAAAAGTCACAGTCGCTTTCAGGCAACCCAGCACAGAGATATCATTACCCCCATAGTCTTTAAGTCTGTAGGCAGGCTTTTCAAGTACAGCTATAGTGAAGAGCTTTGTGTACAGTCTCTGGTAAGATAGACACTGCTGAGCCTGTATCTAGCATTAAATCAATGTCCTGGCTCTCCATCCCTTGTGCACTCACTTTAACGGTGCACATGATATTGCAAGCATTTCCAACACTCACATTCAAAATGGTTACCTCAGGCACAGCGATCTCCTGAACCTGTTGGCTACCCCTGCATACTTTTGCAAAATGTCCTTTCTTTTTGCAGGCATTGCAAAGTGCTTCTTTAGCAGGACACCCCTGGAAATTAGCTGTGTGTTGAGCAGAACCACACCTGTAGCATGTTTTTCCTTGTACTTTTTGAAAAGACGGAGGTGGTTGACTTTTTCCCTTCCTGAACTTGCCATGCTGCTGTGAGCCTTCGACTTGAACTGCATGTACCGGGCCATCGGTACTTTCTGTGCACATAGCTTTAGCCTCTGTTACAGCCGTCTCAATCTGGCGTGCTATTGTTAAAGCTTTAGATAGAGTCAATGGTACCTCTAGAAGCAAACGCTCCCTGATGCGCGTTGAATTTGTCTTTTCGACAATCTGGTCCCGTAACATTTCCTCTTCTATTGCTCCAAACTGACATGTTGCAACTAGCTCCCTCAAAGCAGCCACGAACTGGTCTGTAGTTTCGCCCGTGCGCTGACCTCGTTGTCTGAAGCGGTAACGTTCAGCCACGACGTTTACTTTTGGTGAAAAGAAATCCTGAATAGCCTTTAAAGCCTCTTCGTATGACTCGTTTGCAACTGGAAGTGTGTAAAAGACTCTTTGGCCCTCCGTGCCCAAACAGTGAATCAACAACAACAGCTTTCTGGCTGCAGGCAAGTCCTCATCAGACATAGCCAGAAGAAAGTTTTCAAACGTATAATCCATGCCTTGAAAGGTATCGGCGGTTCACCAACGTTTTGTAGAAACGGCACAGGCTGGCTTAAGTGCAAGGTCGTCATCCTCGTCGCCAATATGTTGTGTAGTAGAATAGCACGACTTACTTGCTTTACTTGCTTTATTCAAAACCAGCGTTAACAGCATACAGCCAACTTGAGCATTGCACAGTCTATCCTTATCACTCTACTTCTAGGCTAGGTAGCACCTACATGACGTTAATCCCCGAGACAAGAAGAAAGCAAATAATATATCTTTTTACTAAGGAAAATGACAAAAATAATAACGCACAGTGACTTACATAAGTAACTTTAATCTGATTACGGGTTTGTAAATAGTAGCGCATTAGATTACTCGTTACCGAAAAAAGTGGTCAAAATAGACTAACGCGTTACTGGCATCACTGGTCCCAAGTCACATGATTCAGTGAACGTCGTCCTACCTGAAAGTTTCCTACAACACACATTCCTAGGGAGCTGGTCCAGCCAAGAATGATACCCAGCAGGTTCAGCTGATGCACTCTGGTCTCTGCCTGGTCTGTTAGCGCCTGGACCTGTTTATACCGCACGTAAGTGGTGGAGATACCTGTAGTATTATAAAACCATGACACGCAGTGTGAGAGATCTGAAGAAGATTAGTATTTTTTTTTGTAACAAATATTCACCATCACACCTTCCAAAAGGAGACCATACAGTGTTTTGGTGGCCAGGAGATTTTATGTATATAGTTAGCAATGGCAGTAAGTTGACAGGAATGTATTAGCAGCCACAACAAAAACAGAAAATGATAGATGTATTATCATACAGACAGAGAAAAAAGATAGCTACTGTACTTTACCAAGTAATGCAGAGATGTTGAGCATGATCCCAAACACACATCTTTCAGGAGCTTCAGACCCAGTATCGCTTCAAACGTAACATAAAGATAAAAATAAAAAATACAAATAAACATAATTTTTTTTTTAAAAAAAACTCATCATGGTACTGAAAAAAAAAAAATGAAGCATCTTGGTCTGTGCATAGGAATGTCAATTTGCCATCAAATATCTACAAGCACCTTTTTGCTTCGCTTTGACATTCAACAACCTAATATCATTCAGTTTCCACATGAAACATTTGCATGGATTTTACTATGTGTATTACATCAGTCATTGCATGGATCAATGACATTATCAACACTAACATCATTGTGTTATCACTACACAACACATGATACATCAACTAAGCAGATATCTTTTCAGTCCTCTTACCTTATATATGGCACAAGAGGGTCAACATGCTTCAGCAACACAGCAGTGATGTAGGCGAAGGCAAAAGTGGCAGCAGTCCAAATCACTAGAGCCACAGGTAATATGCACATGCCCTGCTGAAACCACCACATTGCTGGGTTTTGATGCGGCTGTAACCTGCTGAAAGACTGTAAGAGAGAGATAATATTGAAAACTACAACACATGAGATTATATGGGCTCAGGATTAGGGATTGTTGTAGACAGTGCTACGTGCAGTTCTAGTTCTAGTTTGCATTTGTGTATAACTCTCTTCTGAGGACATATGACTCACGAGAGTATAGTTCCTGTTTCTCAAGAAAGTGAAAATGAGTAGGCCTAATGTGGTTGCAGAGATATTGAGTAGGCCTAATGTGGTTGCAGGTACCACGGAATATGTAATATATTTCAAGGGGTTCTCTAAACATGCCGTTTCATTGGAGAGAATAACTGTAAATGGGCGAATGTTTAAATAGCTGTCAGATTAGGTTACCTCGTGTTTTATGCACAATTCTGGCATCATGCTGGCGCCATTCTATTAGCCAAAATCCACGTTACATCTCCAAGCTGACAATAGCGTATTTGTGTCAAAGTGAAAACAACATAAAGTTAAACAGACCGACGAATGTAACGATGCATTAACGTGACTAGTAAACATTCAGATAATTTAGCATCTGCTAAATTAGCAGCATAGCTAAAAGAGAAGTAGCTTACCTCTCAAAGTTTCCTTCCTAGTGGTGTCACGTCATTTTAAGGATAGACGACGTTTATTTATATCTCGACATGAGAGTATATTTGCAAAAAGACGACCAGTATAATCTTAAACAGATTGTCAGATTGTCGTTTCCAATAATTAAAAGTACATGACACAAGGTCTGTCTCACAACATATGCCGACACTGATTGTACTTCCTGTTTTTTTCTTCTCGTAAGAGAGTACCCGGATCACAACAGTAACAGTAGCAGCAGTAGGCCCCTATCCATGTTTTAGGTTTATCATGATTTTTAGAATTATTATAACTCTCTGACGTTCGTGAATCATTGTAATTGAAACCCCTGTTTAAAAATCAAGCCATGATTTGAAAAACATGGACATTAATCTTTGCTGTAAATTAGGCTTGCATGTTGGAGGATCCGTCGTCCGTCATCATCCTAAGAATATTTCGCTATCGTAAAAAAATAAGTAATGAGAATGACGTAATAATAATACATTCAAATAGAAAACTTGCAATAGTTGACATGCATGCATATGACTTGGACTTCTGAGTCGGTGGGAGAAAAAAAGATTTAAGGAGAGGTTCCAGAGACCATCCACGAGATGGCGTATTATATCAAGATGTTCAGAGCCGAAATGTTTTGCCTGCCTGATGGGTAGCAGACAGTTGTACAGCAATTTCAGAGTTGCATGCACCTGGCCAAGAAGAGAGACTCAAGTGCACAGCATCCAAAGCAGCTCGTGCTATCTGCTCGAGAGGACAGAAGAGTTGAAGCGGAGCGAATCAATCTTTCGTCGAGGAAAAGCCTCGAAAATGTCAGAGTTTGTCGCGTGCAGTGCACGTTTTTCTTATTTAGAGCTCGCCCTAGAATCTTTGGTTTTAAGGAGGCAGGGAGAGTAACTTAATTTTACCAACGTTCATTTTAAGTTGAACACATTTTCTTGTGATTGGTGTTTTCCTGTGGTCCTACACACTTGCGGTAATTAACTGAATAAGTACGTGCAGCTTGTATCATGCTGAAGAGAAGTAATGTTTCTGTTAAATGTCATCCTTAATGAGCTGTTATAGCTAGCTAATGTTAACGTTAGCCATATTCTCTATCCCACCTTGCTGCTTGGCACTTCAACATCGGGTGTTAACCTTACAGTCTAGCACTATGGTGTTAAGATTAAAACATCATATCTTGAAATATAACCAACTATCATTTTGTCTGTGATTTTAATTAACATTTGTTACATTTTCAAATTCTATAGGAAACCATTGAGGATCTCTTGACTATTTTGTCCTGATTTTATACACGAGTTAGGAGCGTTAAGCATAGAGGAAATTCTGCTATGGCTTCGAAGAGATCTCACTTGGAAGAAAATGGTAAGTTTAGCCTACAGAAGATATCAAAACAAGTGACCCTTTCCACAATTAATGTGTAACATTTATTCAATTCATGTTTATCCATCTCACCTCAATGACCGCAAAAAACAAAACAGCAAAGGCAAAAACAGGTTTTTGAATGTTTTGTTTGGCGAAGAGGACTGAAATCTACTGCACATTCTACTTCATTGGTTCTTGAGACTAGACCTACAACTTGATTGAATTCCACCTGTGCTCGAATTAGACATAATTAGTAAAGTCACATTCTTGAAAGATTGTAGTATTTTGTAAAGCTTGAATGCATTAGCTAAAAAACTCCAATCTTTCAATAATCTTTCCCAAATCTTGACAAAGTCTTCTGAAGTACAGGTAGCATTAAACAGATCTGGGGATGTGTACGAGAACGTTTCTGAAGCATTGGGAGTGCCCAGCACATCACAACATGTGTGAAACTCAAAAGGGTCTGAAAACTGTCACTGCACATGTATGTCACAATATTTATCATTTGCAATATCTTTAGGCATACAACCAGAGTACGTAGATGAACAGTGGCACTATGAAAACCTAACATAAGTGAAGTTAAACGTAAACACATTCAAGTAACATTTTGTTTGATTTCATTATCCAGATGACACCACAGCAGTAAGCAAAAGGAATAGACAGTTGATGTCAAATGAAGATGTTTTGCCAGGGTAAGGACTGTCTGTATAAATGTATTTGTATTTGATTCCATTACATGTCAATGCACTGTTTTGTATAGCCTAATTCTGTCTACTAAAACCACTGACAGGGAGAACTTCAGGACCATGATAGACCAGTTTGGAGGTACATAAGAAAACTCAAGTAGTTAAATTCGTCATTGAGTAATGTCCCTTATCTACACTTGTTAATTTTTTTTGCTAGATTACAATATTATGTTTTTGACAGCTAATGTAAACCAAGCCTTCCTGGCTAAGAAGAAACAACTTCATACCTTCACCAGTTCTTCAATAAAAACCAGCAACCAGAAGATGGTGCAATTGTGGCAGAACCAGCAGAGAGACAGGTCAGATTGCTTGTCCACATGTGAGATTTTAATATGTGGTTTAACAGGTGGCTTTCACATAACGATTTTGAAATATTTTATAACAACAGTTCACTCAGTCAGTAACAAGTAAAACAAATAATAATTCTGACTGCTGTTTTCAAGGGGTCAGCTGACACAAGACTACACCTGCCAGTTCAATGCTGTGTTTCAGCAATGGAAGACTGATGTGCAAAAGTCAAAAGAAATGGATGAGAAACTTGTGGTAGGTGAAGTGGCTCTCCATTGATGGCTTTCGCTACCTTCTAAGCATATGAGTGGTAAGGAATCTGACCATGTAATTGTCCCTATCAGAACATGTTCCAGCATCAGCAGAAAATGTTTCAGCACATGAGAGCAGCACAAGGACAGAGATTGAAGACACTAAAGCAGCTGATGGATCAGTATATACAGGTAATTAACGGCACACAATGTGGGTTATGGCAGTTTTGAGGGTTGTGCCACATTATGTCTATACGTTGATTGTAGTCTGCAGTTGCCTTCTCTGTTTTTGTGTCTTTTGTTAGACAACTGTTCTGTTGAGACATTGGCTCTCAATGTGTGAGCCACATTTGTGACCGCCTATTGTCATTGTCAAAACAGGATAGAAGTTTTAACCATTTGGTTCAGTTGAATATAATTACAGTGCCTTCTTCTTCTTCTTCTTCTTCTTCACGTAGAAACTTCATTCAAACTATGTTACGTAGGTCTTACTTAGGACATCTGGGCTTTGTATTTTTCATCTTTGTAACTTTTTAAACTATCCATTAAAAACTACTCAAAATTTCCCCATAGACTTAACATTGGGCTGATTACCTCACAATCGGGCCGTTAAGCAATTAGAATCCTAGGCCAGGTGGCCAGGCCACCTGCACCCTATCAGTTTCTCAGGTTCATTCTCTACACATCCTGTTCAACTGTTTCCTCTGTCCACAACATAATTTAACCATTTAAACTATCCACCTATTTAACTGTTCAGTCATTCCAACTATATTAAACCTCACCTACCTAGCAAATAATTTAACCTTTTAAACTATCCACCTATTTAACTGTTTAGTCATTCCAACTATATTAAACCTCATCTACCTAGTTCAGTCATTCCAACTATTAACCCTCACCTTGGGCTTAATCTTTTCTGCTCAGCGAAAAAAAACAAACATTTAGCCTATTAATCATCGCAGCTGTTCACCGTAAAGAAAGTTTGCTGCTGCGTGCAACGTGCATCATGGAGAGGGGCGGGGGCAGACCTGCTGCTGCGTGCACGCCTTTAGCCTGGAGAAGAAGATGGAGTTGTTGAAAAGTAGGCTAAACTTGCCGCAGGTGAATTCACCATCGCTACTACAGGAGTGGGAAAATCAGAGGTCTGGAAAGTGTTTGGAGTGGTGCTGGATTCTGATGGAAATTCTACAGGTTATGTGCAATGCTCAAAATGCAAGGTGCTGATGAAATATGTGACCCTGCAAGGCGAAACCAGTTGCTTTGGTAAAATTTACAAAATTAATTTATTGTGCTCATATGAACGGCCATAAACTAAGCTTTCCAACGATATGTATATCGAGGGTATTGCAAAAAGTATCGCTAAGATAACCGCATCCAAAGTTGGCATGGTTCTTCAGTCACGATACGCCAGAAGAGGAGAAAATCACCATTTTAAAGGAGAATTCCGGTGTGATATTGACCTAAAGTGTATTGAAACATGATACCGAGTGTGAACGTATGTCTCATAGCCCATCTCGGCTTGTCCCCTGCACTCCAAAATCTGGCGCTAGTTAGCCGATGCTACCAACAGCTTTTTCAATAGTGGTGCTTCGGCATCGGGCTAGCCATGCAAATAAATCACTGTTTTACACCCATTTACGAGGCTCAATGTATCTCCACACTTCATTGGTAGACTTCCGAGGGCCCTGACATTAATTAAAACGAGACATTGAGAACTTTGAAAAAGCACTGGTAGTTTACTTACAAGACTATTTATACAGACAGTATCTTCACGAAGTTTAGCGTTTGCAGCCATCTTGAATTTAGTCACGATAAGTCGAGCAACGAGTAAGAATGAACAGGTATGATAAGGGATCAGATTCCAAAAATAATTCAGTGGAAATGCATGGATTCCAGTTGAATGAAATCATTCTTGGATCATAGAAGAGGTAAATGTCTTGCAATTTTATTAATTTCTATGATTTTGGTACCACTACTCAAACTAAGCCCACAAGCTAGCAAACATGACATAAGCTAAAAGGACATATCCAGGTAAACGTTTGCCAATGGGTTGCATAGCCTACTCAAATGTCAGTAAACCAAGTAGGCCTTAATTAACTTACTTTCACAGCCTAGGTAGGTTAGCAACACCAGGTTGAGAGATGCAAGTAAGCAGATCATTAACGTTAGCCTTCAATTTATTGTCATCAAAACTGTAGAGGAACGAACACGTTAGGGCAGTCTTTGGTGTCATATGCAGAAGGTGCAAGTAAGTGTGCCATCTGGCTCAATAGTCTCGCAAAGGGACCTTTGTGGTAGGTGAAATTTCAAACGGATTGGTCAAACTACGGTGTTTGGACAAATTTGGTGCCTTGGTAAGTTTACTTTGTGAACAAAATAGGCTACTTTGTAAAGGTGTTTGGACAAAATTAATTATAGTTAGCCTTTTATTTGTGGATTTATTTAATGTATTTAGCCTCATAAAATAAATTTGGTAATAAATTGACAGGGTCGGAAACCGGAACCCAAGAATTGTTTTTTTTTTTTTTTTATGCCTTTTGATGAAAACTAGCCACTGTTTAGCTTGGGATTTCTCAGGCGTGTAGAAATACACTGTTTGCACCCACCGAGAGCTTAAAGTCTCACCTTTTAATCGAGCCATTGTATGTGTTCATAGCTATAACACAGAATATGCTGTGGCTGTATAAAAATCATCAACAATGGTCTAGATTGCTGGCAAAGCTCCCGAAAACAGCTTGGCATTCAATGAGTTAAACCTCATCTACCTAGCGACCAATATAGTTTGTTTTTACTCTGTATGATATTTTACATCACATTTTTTGCATTTTCATGCACTGTATTTCCTTCAGGAAATGCTTTTCTAGTTATTATTATTCTTCTCACCAAATATCTGCGTCTAATTCAGCTTCAACCGTTTAACATAAAAACTTTTGTAAACGTTATACTTTTTGAGATTAATAAAAACAAGCTTTATTTTTTTTTTTTGGCACTATGACATCACAATGGGCTAATTAACTTGATTTGCACCTGTATCAACTTCCAGCTGCTCAACTAGGCCCAATCAAAAAGCCAGTTAAATTGATTGCACCTGTATCAACTGCTTTCTGCTCAACTAGGCCAACTCCTTCTGTGTATCTCCAGTATATTCTGTGTACAAGGATATAAGGCACATTCCATCCAACTTTCTATCCATTCATCCTCTTCAAACCATTCACTCATCCACCCATTAAACTATCCCATCAACATCCATTAAACAATCTGCCTACCAACATCCATTCAACTTTCTGTCTATCAACATCCATTACACTATCTACATTTTAACGTTTAAACTCTACTCTGTCTCAGGCTTTAGGCATACAATCTGGCTCTCTTAAGACTACAGATCCTGTTCCACTATTTCCTCTGCCTACAACTGTTTTAAAATAAATGTCCTCACTACAATAATTCACTATGGGTCATTCCACGTCAATTCAACCAGGGCCCACGCAAAATTTGAGCCTCCTACATTGTTTAGTTGTTGTGGGCTTGCGAACTTTGACAAAAAAAAGAGGCTGAACAAAATTGACCCCCGTAATTGTTTCAGAATTTTTTTAAGACCTAAGTGCGTAGGCCCTGGTTGAATTGCCGTGGAATGACCCCAATTAAATAATTTAACTATTTAAACTACTCAACTAACTGTTCAGCCATTTCAACTGTCAGTTGTTATCAAATATGACTCCTGCCAACTGTTTCCTCTGCCCACAACTGTGTACAAATAAAAGTTTGTTTTGAATTTTATGTTAATATACAGTAGGCCTATGTTTTGCATTTTCATGCACTGGTAATTTCCTCGAAATTACATTTTGTAATTGTAGATTAAATCCAACACTGAATAACTGAAAGACCATGTTAGAACAGGTGTCAGCCTTAATGATGCGTTCAATAGTAGTGTTTTAACAAGCACTAGTATCTAGTCGAGGAAATAAGAGGGTGAATATGCAGGAATTACTATGTAGCTAAATACCGGCTATACACAGAGACTTTAGGCTATACCATGTTCATACAGTACGACATGGTCAGTCAATGTAACTGACTGAACAGCTTTTGTTGTTCATGGTGGTAGAGTCTGCAAGAAGTGGAGAAAACACACAATGAGGAGCAGGGAGCCCTCCTGGCTGATTTACGCCAGGAGATGTCCGCCTACCAGAAGAATATGCTCATAGTCACTGTGAGTAGCAACATGTCAACATATTTTACTCTGACCTCAAACTGACCATACTCCAGTGTCTTGAGCCAACAAGGATCACTAGGATCAATGACTGACTTAAATAACTTAAATACATACAGAAGTAAAAGAAAAAATGTAGAGTGAAGACCGTTTCCATTCGTGTGTGTGTGTGTGTGTGTGTGATGTGATGTGATGTGATAAACAGCAACAACAGGAGATGGCATCTGTACGCAAGTCCTTGCAGTCCATGCTGATGTGATATCCTTGGGGAGCTACTCTGTATTTAAATTAAACTCAGAGGATTTAATGTATGCTGTATGTATTTTATTTATTTATTTATTTAATTAAGAAAAGTAAAGAATTTTATGAGATACATATGTCTTGAGTGGTTTGTAATATCACAAAATTGCTTTATCTAGTGTGAAGAGTGGCAGCGCATCACATTGAAGTTAATGTGAATTTGATCAATGTCTGTTGTGTTAGTTTTAACACACAATGGGCCCGAGTTCAGTGGCGATATAGCAGCGCGAAGCTACGTCAAGGTGGGGATTTTGAAATGGCCGAGAGCTCTACGATGAAGTGAAATTGAATAAACCAATGGCATGCAACCAGTTTTAAATTCTGATCTATCTATCTTTTTTTAATTAACTTCGGCCTGAATCTGTCCACTTTGTGCGTCTGACTTTGCTCTGGCCACAGGGCGCATGCACTCAGCAAAATACGCTGTCAAACGTGCACCCAATCTGTGTAAATAAAAAAAAAATAATAGTAATAATTATTAATAAAAACTGTTGGTGTTTTTATAGAACAAATTAAATGAAACCAGGTGTTATCATAAATATAGCTATCTTTATTTTTACAGGTGCTTTTTTATTCCAAAATGAGAGAACAGCAACTCTTACAAACCAATAGAGACAGAAAAGTCAGCTTGCCATATTTCGCCAGAAACAGTCAGCACACAATGTAAAGTCATTTACATTGGAAAGGAAAAGCTGTACACAGAAGTAGTTATCATTGCCCTGCCATAAATTTGACAGGCTTTAGTGGAACACCTAAACATTCTGTGATGTTGTCATGTTTTCTGATTGAGTTGAAGACACTACAGCAGGCCATAATGTATATGAAACAGCCTACACATTTCAACCACTCAAAAAACAGCCTCGGTTTTATGTACAACTTTACTTCCTTACAGAATATTTGGCCTCCATAAACAGAATATATTACGACTATGACATAAGTGTTAGCCCATTCAGTAGTTGCCTGTGCTAACAGATATTATTTAATAATTCATCTAATGAATTAAAATGTATCGATATACCCTCAAAGAAAACAAAAAGCTAAAAACCAAATTAACAGACACAGTTGATGGGCAAGCATGCCATGCAAAACACAAATAAACCTCTATAAAGAAGATTTAGCTTGTTAATGCCATTCCAGTGAGATGGCCATTATCCATGGACATTTGTCCAAAAAAAAAAAAAACAATGAAAAAAGTTTCATGTTGGGTGACTGCTTGTGATGGTAGTGACAAACATGTAGGCTAGTTTTCCAAGATATTCAGGATACAGGTCTGTAACAGGCATATTTTTTCTCCATCAGTTTGATCAACCCAACATTCATACTTTCACCAGTAAGATACACACTATAGGCATTATATGGATGAGGCAGAAAGTATGCTCATAAACAGATTCAACAGGGCTGGTAGCAGCATTTGCAAATGAACAGGAAGAACTGCATTGTTATGTAATGGATAGATTGTCACATGTCTGTTCCTCTCATCTGTGGGTTCATGCAAACACGGTTAAGCATTTTTGAGTATACCTGAGCTTGGCCATCTAGAAACAAACTAAAAGGGTGGGGGAGAAATCAAGCAATTTCTCAGTACCAACAGGAGTAATAACAGGCTTGATAGGTATGAACTTGAAACGTTAAACCAAGATTTAAGGATAGTTCAAAACTACATTTAAGGCAACAGTTATAATAATAATAATAATAATAATAATAATAATAATGTTTAAGTACTGACCTATAAGCGACAATACAGAAAAACAAAACAAAACAATATGTGCCCAGACACGCAATCTCTCAGTTCCATTACAATAGTATATCATAATTAGTCCTGCCAATATGACATCACATATGGTTCTATGGTTCGAAACAAGAGAAAAGCCACGCCATGAGACCCTGGAGCACTTGTTAGTATATTTCTGTGTAAGCAATGTGCGTATGCAACGATTAATACAAGACATCAACATGTACGGCATAGCTACTATAATTTTACCTTTCCTTCCACTAACAATTCTACAATTCTAGTATGTGCCAAAGAGTTTCTTTGTTTGCCGAACAGTGGACGAGAATGCTACAAGTAGCATGTTTTAAATGTTATGAAATAAAACAAATAACAGATGTTGGGTTTGCACTAGAAAGTAATAATGCACAGAACATGCAGTATCAGAGACACAACAAATGTGAGGAAAGAACGTCTGGTGATCAGAGCTTCATGCTGGGTCATCAGTGCATATATATTTTTAAATCTCCTCACACACTTACACTGACTATCTGGTCATCTTTACTACTGTTTTCAATAACAACAAAAATGTTCCCATCAGCAAAACTGATATGAGTGAGAAACCAAATTAATTTTGTTCTTAAATAAATTAGTCAATTTAGCAAAATAACACTCTGCTACTTTATTTGAACTTTAGAATCCATTCAGCATTTTAGGCAGGAAGCAGTAGTGCAACATGAATGTCAGGCACGCAAAGCAATGGTTTCTTTTTTTTTAGAAAAAGAGAAAAAAAAACAATAAATACAAGAAAAGGGATACATTTGATGCAGCAGCAGTAACAAAGAAACAAATAAATTGCATACAGTATAATGGAATATAACTGAATATCATGTCCAGAGCAGCACAGATTAACAATAATGAATGCAAAACACTGCAACATCTTGTATGTTTCACAGGGAAGGGCAGTTTGATTATATTTACATAATATGTCTACATTTTAAATTGTGAGGACTTGTCACTGCCATAAGTGTGAAGTGTATGCAGCAACTGTTGTAGAAACTACATTTCCATTTCCGAATGACAAATGCAACACAACACAAGTGTGATACACCAACTATTCAAATGGATTTCCAAATAATACTTCTCAAACCCACGACACAAGTGAAATACATGTTGCCTGGTGTGAAAATCAACTTCAATTTCAGAGATATCACAACTGGCACATAACAGTTGTTCACAAAAATGGAAATACATTTGTTATCTACTTTTAGTTAGTCAGTCTTCAATGGGCAAATTCTTAATATTTCCATAATGTGTCATTTAAATGATATGGAAATGAAGACTGGTTAATTTTGTGTGTACACTATGACATTTCTCAACAATTGTTTAGCTGATATACTGTAAGCCAATGTAATTTGATTTAACATTCATACCCTCCGTTATGGTAAAAAAAGCTTAAAAGAAGGCCAGGGAACCTATAATTTTATCAGTTGTTCAAGCCTGGATGATTATATGCAGATAATGGTTAGAATATAGCACCTAGTACTCAGACAGTTCCTTACTATTGAAAACTATATCAATTTACTCTGTCCCACATTAAGAGATCTAAAGGGCACGTGAATCTGATTTAAATTACATCTTTTTTGTTAATGTGTTTTGTGATGCGCATGAGAAAGTAACACAGGATGCACATTAACATTGATGGAAGAAATAAATAACACGTCTAACAAAATCCTCCTGGGAAAGACCTTATTGTTCATTTGCATTAGCGATGCTCAGTACTCTACCCTGTCCTGGACAAAAAGAAAGCAAAACAGAGCAATAGAAACAAGTGTACTCATCATATAGCTGGCAGTGGAGATTGATCACTGAATAGGTGCCATGGTCAGTGGCTTGATTTTGAAGACAAAGATGTGAAGATGGGAGGCAATCTGATTGCAAACACTGACACAGTAACGCACCAGATCGAAGAAAGAAAGAATCTGCCAATGGAGATGAAAATGCACCAGTTTGTCTTTTGATTTCCATAACATAAAAGATTTCATTAAGAATGACTAACTGATGGTACTTATAAGATAAAGCTCTATAAACATTTTTAAGATGTGGAAACATATAAGCTCTTTCACGTCAACAGATATCATGAATTGTTATAAATACAGCAATACCTACATATGAACACTGAGAATGACGGTAAAAGCTAAATAACAGTGCAAATATTAGCTTATTTCCAAGATCTCTGTATAATAAAATAAATGCAACCAGTTTATGATCACTACTGCAAAGCCCCTAGTCCCTGGGAAAGTTCCCATTTTGGAGAAAGCTGAAACTTCGAATGTGCCTCAAAAGAATTGCAGGAGTGATTATTAACTTACCAGGGCGATCCAAAGCACCAAATATTCATCAATAAAACTATTGAAATACTGGTCCAAAAACAGTAGTCCAGGGCCAAGAAATGCTACGTCATGAAGATGCATTTCACTTTTTGTCATATGAGCAACCTACCACAGAAAGAAAGAAACAGTTGACTACACTCTGCACATTTCTACACAAGCACTGTATACTTACTGAGACAAAGATAAACAGTATGTGATTTTTAGATTCAGGCAACTTTAGCTCATAATAAAAGTTCTTAAATATCTAATGAAGTAAACTTACCACTAATTTGTTAGTGATCTTGGCAGACACAAAGCCAAATGCCAATATATACAGACATGGGTGTTTTTCAAAAAGCTGAATAGCTGATTTTTTATAGATCATCATAGCCAGGATTATAACAGAACCTATGTGAAGGACAGGGGAGAGGACACTTGTTCCCTACAACAAACAAAACAAGATCACACTGGTCGTCACACTGCAGGTAAAAATCCAACATATGAATAAAACATCAGGAAATGTCAACTGAAAGACTACTTACCGCTATTGTGGATCCATTTTTGCCCACACCTCCAGTAAATATAACCCGGAAGTAATTAGTACAGGAAAAGATAACCCCTATGAATGTACATATGGCGGGAACTATTTTCATTTGAATGTTAATTATAGGGATCTGTGAAAGGGAATGAGATAGGGGATCAGAGACACATTCATTCACATCACAGTTACAAACTGAATGGACATATATCCCAGTTCAATAAATTGACACATTTAGCCTAAGGGGGTCAAGCAACATTGTTATCCACCAACAATGTAGAAATGATTTTGCTCACTACAAGCAATCAAAGTTAAGTTGTATCGTTAGTATGTCATCGCTAAATGGCTAAATCAGCAATCCATTGCAGCTTAAGACAAAAAAGTTAAAACAAATTCCCTCAGAAAATGTCAGAGTTAGTGAAAAAGAGCACAGAATTACCGGAGACTGCCAAAAAGCGGATCCTCCAATGGCAGCCAGCAAATACATGATAATAATGAAGATTTGCACTTCAGTCACATCAATGCTGAGCGGGGTATAAAGAGCAGAAGGGATTGAGAGCATGGATTAGAACAGTAATTAACTCTGTCCACAAACACACAGCTGCCCCGTACTCTGGTCAAACACAGTCTGGAGCGTCCATCTGTAACGCTGCACCATTAGACCAGGCTTTCCATTCCAGTACTTCAGAGCAACCACTCCAATCACAACACCACCCAGCCAAATCTTATGAACTTCAAATACACATTAATTTAAGACTAATAAATTAAACATCAGTACTTAAGCACAGTGCTGGCTGTGATCACAGAGCAGATGTTAAAAAAAAAAAGTGATTTTTGAGAAATTTGCTTTTGTGCCATGCAGAGCAACAATCTGTGTTGGACAGAATAGGCGGAGTTGCTTATTACTACTTGTTAAGCAGCCCAAGGAGGTGGCAAACGGCATTAAAAAGGCACTGAACTTTTACCGTAATGTTCCAAAACCTGGGGCCAACAATGGCTGTGAACATCTGCAACAAGGCTAGACAGATCTGTGCCTCTGTTACATCAAATCTGGCCAGTGTATAAAAGAGACTGAATCAGAGCGGAACACTCTCCCAAAACACTGTCTAACTGGGTGAGTGGGAGTAGAAAATAAGTCAATAAATTAAACTGCACATCTTAAGCCCAGCTTAAGTATTTTGCCTCTTGACACAAGATGCAATGCATTACACTGAATGATGTATTTGTTTTCCAAAACACACCCACCTCCTCCAATTCCTGAGCGGTTCACAATGTTTTCAGATGGAGAAACCCCTCATTTTTTCATTTTTTTAAAAAAGTTATTACACAATACCTATTTACACAACAGACTTGTGTGTATAGACTTGTGTATATGTGTATATTCCACATACCAATAGTTATACATTTTAAGCCCTTATTTATATAACAACTACCCTCCTTGAGGCCCCCAGTGTTCACACTCACATGCCAAAACGCAGGGTACCGGAGACATAGGTTTGCCAGTGGGCACAGTAAAACATGAACATGCCCGCAAAGCAGCAGAAGAACATCCAGTCGGGGTTCGTGCCCAGCTGCACGGCAATGCTGGTACCCAGGACTACAAACACTAGAAGAGAGGGCAGAGCAAGAGTTTAATGCCGTGGTGGTCCTACGCCACCTACAGGATCCTTTAGACTACAGCAACAGTGGGCAGTATCCAGCACAGTAGCCTACCTGTGGACAGGGAGTCACAGCCATGATCAAAAAGCTCTCCCAGTGGTGAACTGCTGTTAGTGCGCCTGGCCTGCTTTCCATCAATGGCATCCAGCGACTGGTAAATAAACAGGCCCACGGCACAGAGCAGATATGCCCACAGTGGCGCCTGAAGAAAAATGGGAATCATTAGTAAGCACACCGTGCTAGGAACTGACATGACTGCTGTGATTTCTGTGTGACACAATCCGTTTTATTGCATGATTAATACAAATGATTAGATTAGATTCTATGTCCTTCCTAACAAAGGAAGCACATTTGAGTAATTGTAATATTATCCATTTAAGATAGTGAGCAAAACAGTGGCTTTGTCATTGACCATGTTAATTGTTATTCATATTTCTTTGCATAACTAATAGTTGCCATCTGTTTTGACAAGGAGTGAAACCCTGTTATGCAAGCTCTTTAAAAGGGTTACACAAATATGAAACATGCGGCTCCTCATTTACAAGTTACTGAGCAACCACTGAAGCAGGCCAAGATATTCAATCTGCTATGACGTCAAATACTCTGTGTAACAGAAAAAAGGATGCTTCCTATGTTTACTAGCATTTCCAGTATGCACTGAACTAGAAACAAGGCTTTTCTTGAAAAAAACCTGAAAAGTACACATAAAGAAACTAGAAGTCATAATGTATGATTTATCAGTCACTGATCACATTCTTGATATGCCATTAGTCTATTTCGGGAACTGTACTTAAAGATAACCTTTGTCCTATAAACCTAGGGCACTGCCTCCCCTAAAGCTATCAGCTAGAAACTGGCATAATCTTTACAGACAGTGATCTTTTTGCCATTTTCTCCTTATGCCAAACTCATTTGCCCCACTCCCCTTTTGTCTCACCTACTCCATTTCAAAGCCTCCAACAATTGGTCTCATCAACAAGCAATGTCTTTAGATTGTATAGCAGACAGGAACCAACCTGAGTTAGCACAAATACTCTATGTTGCATAAGGCTTAATCTCTGCAGACTTAAGTGCTGCAGAGCAGCCAAGTACTGCATTCTTGGAAACTGGAGAACTTTCGCTTTCCTCTCCACTTATGTGCCTGAGTTACCTCAACCTTTGTCCTACAGAGGAAATGTGAGGGGCGTATGACATAGAGATAGGGTTATTTTTAGAGGAAAAACAACAGATGCGAGTAAAAGTTTCATGTCTTCATTCTAGGTCGGCTGGCTCTGTAGACCTAATTTGACATCGTAGGCAAAAGTTTAAGAACACATTTGGGGAGGTGAACCCTTCTTAAGGTCAAACCCTACCAGCTTGGCAAAACTGACTCCATGCGTCCCTGGCAAAGACATTATAGGACCCATTACTGAAGGACCTCGGGGCAAACGATACAGAACATGATATCCTGATCACTTGCAGACTAACTGCAGTTCCAGATTTCTCAACATGCCGATTTCTCAGTTTTCTCAACCTGGTGCTTCTTCCAAATGATTTCTGACAGCATATATGCCATTAATATACTGTTGTTTATTTGTTGTGTTGCTAAAAGTTAACCTTAGATTTTCTTAGATGGGGAAAGCCTGCATGCGCAATGCTTAAAATATGCTATAACGTGCATATTAAGTGTTCTCCACTTGTGTAGTATATTACATGATAGGACATGCTTGCACTGGGCAAACAGTATCAGATGTAGACTATGTTTGCAACCTGAGAGGGGTGACCACGCGGTATGTGTCCAGAAAAGAAAGCCTGAGGTATTTTGGAGGCTCTACCCCCGCCACAGCAGAGTAAACAAAGTGGCAGATAAAAAGTGTTACCACACATCATTTGTTCATTAAAAGAATAAATAAATTAATTCAGTTTGCACAAACACATTAAGAAGTTCAGAGCAAGCTGAATTTTTACCTTTCTAAATGTTGAAAAGGGCAAATATAGCCATCACGCTTCACATCAGTACAGCAAAGAGGATAATTATACCTATGCACCCACCCTCATCACTTATTGAAGGTAGATCCTACAAGCTATGTGATACAGCCTACTGAGCACAATGGTAGATTTTTATGAACAGCACAATTTTTTAATTGTTGAATACCGGTAATCCCATACAATCAATGTTATTCACATGTCTACATGAGGAAGGATTTTTATTCAATAGCTATTTTACCAGCTGAAATGAAATGTTGCTTTATGCCAAACCAGTTGGCACCAGAGTTGAATATCAGTGTACATTTCAGTGTAAAACAGAGAGCCTAACAACAGCTATTCCTGCTAATTATTTGCTCTGCTAGTTGTCATCATGCAGCAGTAGACTACAATCAATACATGTTGACCCTTCAATTTTTTCCCTTTCAAATTAGCGATAATCTTATATCTTAATGTTGAAGCACATTCAACGACATTTGATAACGTTCAATACTAAGCTGACAATACTGTATGGTTAGATAACATTCAAAGTACCCATCAAAAAACAAACAAATAACAATTTTCAATTCAGTTTCAGCTCAAAAAGACTCACTTAAAGAGACCCTATGCAGTTTTGCCAATTTCTTTGCTGTTTTCTTGATTTTTTGCTCGCAGTTTTCTCTACAGAGCTCCCCTACAGCTTTAGAGTATATATTTTACGACACTCCTCACTCGGTCAGTCTGCCGGTTCCTCTCCCTGTTCCTCCGACAACGGTTTACTCGCTTTCTGCTTCTTTTCACCGGCTCTGCCATGACGAATGTCCGAGAAACTCCATCTCTACCTTGTTCTAGCTGGTGCCTGGCGTGTAGTGCCGTAAAGCAATTTGTTACATTGCGAGACTGCAAGACTTTCCGACACTGAGGCCTGCGGCTTGCCGGACCAAAGTTACAAGGCTGTCTGCTCACAGACTATAGGGGGAAGCGAGACGGCCATCATTCAACCCGGAAAAAGTCATATAACCATTCCAATGACTCTGAAGCTGTTAACGAAATTGTTAAATTAAGCTAAACTGCATAGCAAAAAAACAGGATCCCTCCTGCATGGAAAAAACATTCCTTATAACTTAGAACATGACAAATGACTCTTTATAATAATGTGCCAAGTGAGACCATAAGAGACCAACTGAAAACCTCTTCCTATTTTCCCCATTTTTCCCTTGCATAAAATGCTATAACATGCTTCCTGGCATACCTGTTCAGTGGCAGTGGGGCAGTAATAGACTAGCACCAGGGTGGTGAAGACATTGGTGGCCAGGCCCACGATGGTGATGAGGTTGGGCGCGATCCAGGCGGGCATGCAGCACACCAGCCACTCCCAGTAGCGCTGCATGATGGGCTCCAGCAGGGAGCGGCCGGAGCTGCTGTAGCGGTGCTCCTCCAGCCGCTTGAGCTGGTGGCGGGAGAGCGGCGGGGACGGCAGCTCCACCAGCCGGCGCAGGGCGCTGGGAGCCAGCCAGCACGAGGCGTCCATGCCCTGCTGCTGCAGGTGCGGATACTGATGCTGATACACCGATGACAGCGGTGGCTCCCGGTCACGCTCCCGTCCCCCACGCCGACCCCGCATCCCAGCCCCGGCCCCCGCCTGCCCACTCATGGCCCTGCTATGCTGCTCTGCCTGAGCCTGCCACCTCCCGATGCTCCAGTTGGGGATCCACAGTGGGGCCCGAGACCACCTGTAGCAGAGCGAGCAGGACACAGGCACAAGATATTTAGCATTATAACATGTAGAACGTACGTAGATGATGTTCTTAGAAACTTGACGTATTTTTGACAGCTGGCAGTGGTAAACTCTGTAGTTGTTACAGACAGCCTTGACTGTCAACACAGAGCTTTACCTGTTCTCCCACTTCGGAGTTACACAACTCTGTGCCACACCCCTATAGACACGCTGTACAGTAGGACTGGATGGATCTTCACTGAGGTACACCCTACCTCCTGCAAATGACAAGATGAATGTAGATTAGTTATTAGGCTATAACAGGACTGATAGTGACTGTGATACAGAACACAATGATGACCCAGCAGTTGTAACTATTATGATGAGTAGACAAGGATCTCTCTGGTGTAGCAAATATGGCTGTACTGTATGCCATGGTAGTGAGAACATCGAAGTCCCTGACTTGTTATGAATACAGCCCAAATTCATACTAACCCTTCCAAGTTAAGACTAGGTTACATTTGACAGTCAAAATATCAATTGTCAATTCAGCAAAAATGCATGTATGAATATCAAGCACGTTTTCAATCTGGTGACGTGGCTTCATCTTCTGAAATTACGGTTGCTTTGGTATCATCCTGGCCATGTCATGGGTTTAAGATTCAAGACCATCCAATTGGGTTGTTTACTAACACTAAACAACAGACCATGACTAAGGTAGCTAGCTATGCTATGCTATACAAACAAACCATCGGTGGGTCAAGGTGTCAGCTACCTTGGGTAATTATCAAAAAGACAATGTAAAAGATATTATGTATCTAGCTAGATTGCACCGTTACCAACACTCCGAGCAAGAAACAGCTGTTAATCACTCTTCACTTGATTAACTCTCAAATGGCAACCTTATGACCACTGTCATACAGCACAGCTCATGTGTTTCTGATACATTGTACAAAGACAGATGTAGATCATGACCACGAAATTAACTTGCACGTTAGATATACGGCTGTTAGGTTACAGTATTCATATATAACGTACATATTTACAGGCTAACTATTAAGTAAATTAGCTATGCTAGCTAACCTAGCGAGCTAGCTATAACACAGAGGAACCCTTGAAAGCCAGCTAGATACCTCCTCCGCCATAACACTGCATTGAATCTGTTCTTCATTCAGCTAATGTTCGTGTGTTGCACACGTATCTGATCTATGTCCAACATGTATAATCCCTTCATTCTTAAAAAGTTAGCTACGCTTGCTAAATCTACGGCAACACAGTCCTTCCCCGGCACGGCACGACACCAGAGTCCTGCTGTCACTGACCTGACAAAATATAAAGAAGTGCACTCCAAAATGATCGGACAGTCGACGTATACAGAGAAATAGCCGGTAACTCCTCGATCAGGTATACTCCACAGGGTTGGTTTGAGACATGGGCAGATGGAAAAGCCCAAATCATACACCAAGGTATGGATCAACAACACATCGACATCGCAGTAGAATTCGCTACTAGTTCGAAGAACACCGGTCACTTCCGTCGCAGTTGAAGACCTGAGGGCGATGGTCTTCGGCTTTGATTCATGGGCGTCATGTATGCGCACATTTTAGTCGGATTTCTAATGTTAGAGTAGTCGCAATTCAGCCTGCGGCTCGATGTTGCAGAGACGTAT
The DNA here is from genome assembly GCF_017589495.1 of Alosa alosa. Classification (NCBI taxonomy): domain Eukaryota; kingdom Metazoa; phylum Chordata; class Actinopteri; order Clupeiformes; family Clupeidae; genus Alosa; species Alosa alosa. The sequence goes on along the minus strand of NC_063198.1, from coordinate 13,847,805 downwards.
TTCTGTGGTCTAAACTGTACAAGTACTGTAGATAATCAAATGAATAATTAGTTGTAAAGAAATTACTTTATTTTAATTATGCTGCAGACGGTAAACATTATGTTTATACACGAACAACAACTTAACAAGAAGACCGGAACAATGTCAAGCCTTTGGATGATTAATGCTACAAAACTCAACCCACAACAGCAGACACTGATTTCTGTTTTCAATTGTTGGTGCTTTATTTTATTTCTCCATGCCTAATCTAGGCCCATTTTATATATATATATATATATATATATATATATATATATATATATATATATATATATATATATATATATTCTACTACATTAATACATTAATTAATTATTAATTTGTGAAATAAAATAACGATTGTTTTATTCATCGGACCATTATGAAGAGGATAATGACACATGGCTAGTAGCCTAATCAACATTGATCTGTATCACCACGAACACAGGTTGAACTCCAGCCGATTCATTCGGAGGCTCTTTGATGGGTGGGGAGGGGCGTTTCTGGTGGATATCGTCATCACGAAAAAGGGAAGTTGCCTGTTTCTGAAGTTTACAGAGCATGAATTTTTTTGAGGAGATACCAAATCCGTTATTAAGTTATGAGTGGAATATTGAAGTTAATACAACGGAGTGGTCTTATTAAGAACCCCGTTGCGTGGTAGTTTGCAGAGTTGCTCTGGGAAGTTGGCAGCAATCCGCTCTTTCGAGTAGCTATTAGAACAAAGCACTTCATCTCGCTTCATCACGCTGTAAATTTTGACCAACGTTACCACTTCTGGTATGTTTCAAATTCGACTAGTTTTATTGGTATTCTCTATGTTATGTGGGTTACATGTTTACTTAAAATGGAAAAGTTCCTTTCAGCTGTGGAGTTAGTAATGCAGTAATAGCTACCTCCACCCCTCTTATTACAGTCATTATTTTCTGGCTTATTGATTGTTAGACAAAATTGTCTCTTCATTTTCAGCAGCCTTAAAACTTTCTATTTTGTGCCATTTTGCGTCTAGATAATGTTGTTTGGTTATTAGGCATATATTTAGGCTACGTCGTAGCTATAGCCTATTACCTTTTTTCGCTGAAGTTTAGTGGGCATGTGGCGCTTGCTCATCAGTTGAAAAATACTGCGTGCTGTAGGCCTAGCCTGTGATTCTTATTGGTGTGTCATTTCGAAAGTTGTCCGTGTTTTGTACCTCTGGACTGGTTTTATTTTGGTATACTATTACTGAAGTCGCCCATAGTCGATGACTATTTTCAGTGAAACTTACGGTGTTGAGGGTGACATCGTTAAGGTCGGTCTCTAGCTAAAAAAAACAGCGCCATTGTATTTTCCAAAAATGTTGTCAATCGGATAGTCTAGATAACACTGACTTATCATTAAACATGTTCGCTTTGAAATTCCATGCACTCCCCGAATGTTTGCTCTTAAGGAGTTTCTAAAGTTAGGTATAATTGAATGTCCTTAGCCGAGAATTACAGACCGCAAACCATATGTTCGGATTTCTGGAAACGGTCTCTAAACATTTCGCAGCCTATTGCCTGAGACTGGCATAAGCTATCTTATGGAATTGTGCGCACACCACCCGTACGGACACGTGCAATTTAGCTTAAGTGGACGGGACAAAACGCGTCCTTGGGCTGTCACTTTGCACTCACACCCACTTGATTTGCTCAGCTGATGGCAGTGAAATGTGAAGATAGTCTGAGCATAGATCTGTGTGAATCACACATCTGAGATTAACACAAGCATTCAGCAGAGCATTTAGATTTATTTTGGATTCTAGGGGACATCTGCCATCTAGGCAAAGTCCTTATCTGTCTCTGAATTCAACTGTCAAGTAAGTTTATGTGTTTCTTTTTCAAGTCCTAAACTTGGCTGCTGTTATGTTTTACAGAAAACCATGGCAACGAGAGGTCACTCTTCTGGCTCCTCAATGAGTAACCACACAAAAGAGAGAGTGACCATGGCCAAGGTGACCCTGGAAAACTTCTACAGTAACCTGATTGCCCAGCATGAGGAGAGGGAAATGAGGTATGGCCCGCATGAGAGGAAGTTGGGGAATGCAAATAAATACCCTCACAAATTCCATGCACTCTCTCAGTTTACCCAGGAGGGCACTAGTACTGCATTGTGGGCCACACATACATGCAAACTGTTATAATCCAGACTGTATATTGTATGTCATGTCATGCAATTTATTTAATTGCTTTTGCTGTGCACCTTTATTGCAAGTTTTCTGTATCAGCAAAACAACATTCTTCTGGAATTAAAGTAGCCTAAATGGAAAGATTTTATGTGAATGGCAATGCATTGCCAGGTGTAGTCCTTTACATTGAAAGTCATCAGTGTTGCTCCAACATGCAAGGTGCCATTTCTCTCAGACTAGTCTCCTGCTGTTTGTCTTTGTCCAGTCGGAAAGGCAGTTAACCTGTGTATCAGTTTTGTAGTTAAACAGTCCAGGTTTTGCTAGATATTATACAAAGCAGACAAATGAACAAAGGTGTAACTAAATCACAGATTATGAAGTGTTTTTATATAGAGCTTGATGTAAATGAGTCCCTTACGAAAAGCAATGAAAAGTTAGCCAGTATATATTATTTTTTTAGCATAGTCTTTGCCATGATCTCGCAGACGAGGGCACTCATAGTTATACTTTTACTCAGTCTTGCACAACTATTATGCAAACTCAGTGAGGAGCCTTTTCTTAGCAACATGAAATGAGAGGATGGTGCGCATGGCTTATATCCTCCGGCCTCTCAGAACACAGCTAGCCTACGTTGAGTCATTTTTTCTCTGTGTCCCAACTCTTAACCACACCATTACTACTAAGTGCTGCTAAGGAGGAGTACAGTAACATGTTTATTAAGTGATGTTTTTGTTAGACATTTTTCCATTTCCTGAAGTCTTTGCCCAAAGTCACAGCTAACCCGGCATTGGAGGAGGATATCTGACGAGGGACTCAATTGAGTTTTCCCAGGGTCTCTTGTGTCTGTAGGAAGCTTGGCTACTTCTGCTTCCTTAAAAGCACCATGGTATTAAATAAATGCCTGTTTTAGTTGAGCCAGTCATGCCTGAAGAGGAAATACCAGACAGAGAATATAGTCTATGCTGTGAGCTTGCTGGCGGAATGACGCAAGCCAGAGATGGTTTAATTATGAAAGCAAGCTTCTGCTTTTTTAGGAGGGTGTGTGAGGTGATGAAACTGAATGTCAAATATGTGTCAACAGGCAGCAGAAGCTGGAGAAGGTCATGGATGAAGAGGGGCTGCCTGAAGAGGAGGTTGGTAGATGCTCGCACACACACACACACACACACACACACACACAAAAAACAGAGATAATGTCAACACCTATATGCACAAATGAACATTTTACATGCACACACACACACACACACTCAATGTGCAGTTGTGTATGTGTTTGTGTGTGTGCAACAGAAGCGTATGAGGCGTTCTGAGCATGCCCGGAAGGAGACAGAGTTCTTGCGGCTCAAGAGGACAAGATTGGGTTTGGATGACTTTGAATCCCTCAAAGTGATTGGACGAGGTGCTTTTGGAGAGGTACATACGTTTCCACCTTGAATTTGTATTTAAGTATTTGAGTGAATGAGTTGTATGGAGCCAGTATATAATGGGTATCTTGAATTATCAACTTGGATCAACTTGAGTGGTTGGTATGTTTGGTAGAATTTTGGTACATGTATGTGTTTACATTTAATGCCAACATCTGGTCTTCTTTGACCTCTCCCCTTAAGGTGCGCCTGGTTCAAAAGAAGGACACAGGTCATGTGTATGCTATGAAAATCCTCCGTAAAGCAGACATGCTGGAAAAGGAACAGGTAGGAGCCGGGAGCTGGCCATGCGCTGCGGCCATGATGATATTTGTTGAACAGTTATCGCATGTTTTCCCTGTGTGTTACCCTCATCCAGCTCTATTTACACACATTCCTAGAGAGATACATCACTCCTGGTCGATCGTGAAGCAAAAAAAAAAAGTGTGGATATATGTAGATAGATACTGTATGTGTATGACTACTGAGCTACTGAGCCAGTCAATGTCTTGCATGAAGGTACAAAGAGTATATTTTTTGAGGAGGGATGATTTAGAGTTGCATAATTGAAACAAACAATAAGCCTATTTCACAGTGTCCAGGTGTCCGGCCTTGTTGATGTTAATGATGCCTTAATTGGCAGGGTAAAACGTCTTCCTGCTTTTGTCTTTCCTGTGGACTTTTCTTTTGCTGTCTATGGGACTGTGCCGTTCCACAGGAAGTGGATTTACACAGCGGCCCCATCTTGTGAAAAGGGCTAATTGGCCATTCTCAGCATGCCAGAATCTGATGGTCATGGACTGACCATTCTCCCTGTGTCATCAGGTTGGCCATATCCGAGCGGAGAGGGATATACTGGTGCAGGCTGACAGTCTGTGGGTGGTCAAGATGTTTTATAGCTTCCAGGACAAGCTGAACCTCTACCTTCTAATGGAGTTTCTGCCAGGGGGTGAGTGTCTGGCCTGTAGCAGCTGTAACTGGTCCAGGGTAGTACAGTGGCAGTGGGGCAGTGGTAGCATAATGGCTAACGGTTCAATTCCCGGCTGTCACCCATGTGTTCTTGAGGAAGGAACTTAATCCAGAGTTGTTTTGTGGAAACTGGCCCTTGTAAGTATTGACATATGTAAGTCTCTTTGTATAGAAGCATCTGCCAAATGAATATGTAAGTAGGTAAGTAAGTGTATCTATCTACATGTACCATGTGTGTGAATTCATTTGTGTGGGTCAGGAACTGCCATGTTTTGTGCATGTGTGTATCTCGTGAGATTGGAATTTTGACACAAATGTGTCTCCTCCCTGTTGCTCTGGGTCTGCAGCATTAGTTCAGTTTTTTATGGAAAGTTTTAGCATTTGACTCAGCTGGGAAAAGCTGAGAAAGTTCGTTTATGGAAATGAACCTGGCTGGCTTGATTTACTGTCTTAAAATGCTGTTAGGTTGGATGATCAAATTAAAATGCTTATAAACAGTGACTTCATCTTATAAACAGCTTATAAATAGTGACTTCATTTTTGAGACATTCAGATAAACTGAAGGGCAGTGGTCAAGTTAAACATTTATAAAACTGCTTGTGATAATACAGAATCATTTTTGGGACTTTAAACGCAAAGTGACTTTAATGAAGTACATAGTGGGATAGTGCACCCAGTCATAGATCTCTTCCCATGAATCATGGCATAAGGGCTGGGAATGGCCATATGTCTATCATTTGAGAAATTGGACACGCACTTGGGCCAAGCATGATGCCACACTTTAAGAGCCAAAGGATTTGGGTGTGGAACAAGTGGGGGCATTGTGACAGGCTCAGAGTTTGCATAGTTTTGGAAATGGCCAACTGATGAGCAGTGTGGCCTCCCTTCCCTTCCCTACACCACCACAGGGGACATGATGACACTGCTGATGAAAAAGGACACCCTGACGGAGGAGGAGACGCAGTTCTACGTGGCGGAGACCGTGCTGGCCATCGACTCCATCCACCAGCTGGGCTTCATCCACAGGGACATCAAACCAGACAACCTGCTGCTGGACTCAAAGGTCTGTGTGTGTGTGGGTGTATGCGTGTATGTTTGTGTGTGTGTTTGTTTGTTTGCATATATGCTAGCTGGCGAAATTGACATATTTTCCAATGCAAATGCATTACATTAATTGTAGCATGGTGGGGGTGGGGGGTGGGGGGGAGTGTTCTTTCACAGACCTAGCACTTCGCACTAGGCCATGACGTTGTCGCCCACACACAGTCTGAGACAGACAGACAAGTTCAAGGTTTCAAATGAACTCTGAGATGCTAAGTATGACCTAATGCTCGCTTCTCAGTGTATTCTGAGTAGAGGAGATGAAATCATGATTTTCGCATCCTCCTTGGGGAAGTCAGTTTTCACAACCTCACCATATTTGTCCATACACTTCCTTAATAATGAAAAGCCAAGCTTTCAGTCATCTAGCGTGAATCTAGCATGGATTAAAGTCTGCAGACAAGTTTTCTTGACTATTTCATTTTTGTGTGTCTAGCACCTTTGCTCACGAGTGCAGGGTATTTTGTTTGAAGTTTTATACACTTCCTTAGAAAGTAGCTCTGGGGTTTTGTATACATGTGTTTGTCACAAGATGTGTGTAATGTTTTTGTCTACCTAATGTATGGCAACTGCATGACCTGCATGGCAGGTAGGGGTGTAAATATCGTTATTTGGCAAGACTGTATCGATTTTCAAAAACATAATATTGATTGATTTTTTTTTTTCAATAGTTTACATGCAAACACTTCATTTTGTTATTGACATAGGCAGAACTGTACTGTACAGTGTACTGAATTGTTTGCAAAAGCTTTTTTTTTTACTTACATTTGATGCGCATGATGGTATCTTCTTTAATTTTAGAAAAACTGATTAACAATCGCAATACATTGCCTTTCGCACAGTATTGAAATATTTTGCAATAATATTGAATCATAACCCATGTATTGTGATATGTATCAATACACAGCCCTAATGGCAGGGAATTATTTTTGACTTCCCCTGTTACGATGACTTCAATTCTCCAATCACTGAATCACAAACTGTTTATTTTAGTGCTACTTCTGTATATCCTGTTACAGGGCCACGTCAAGCTGTCAGACTTTGGTCTATGCACAGGACTCAAGAAGGCCCATCGCACAGAATTCTACAGGAATCTCAACCATAGTCTGTCCAACGACTTCAGTATGTGTCAAAATCTCCCTCTTCATCCTTCTTTCCCCCTGAAATAATATAAAATGTACATTTCTCAAAGGGCTGGTTTCAACAAGAGAAATGAAGACTAGTCTTTTGAGCTAAAAGAACAACCTGGTTTATGTCATTATTATTTAGCTGAAGTGTAAAATAAGTCAGTACTCGGTGACCTACGACAGTACTCGGTGACCATGACAAACGGAGATCTGTGTGAAAAGTCCCCAGATTTCTCCTTTAACATGTGGCTGGAATGTACTATTAATAGTAAAAGGGATCCTTTTCATATAAAGCATTGAAAAAGCTGTTTAGTCACTGGGTGTTTTGTGGTGTCTGCTCTTCCTCAACAGCTTCTCAGAACATGAACTCCAAGAGGAAGGCTGAGACCTGGAAGAGGAATCGTCGGCAGCTGGTAAGCTGGAGTCGAGTGACTCAGTTTAACCAGCCTTCGGTTCCCATACTGTTACACCCACTCAGTCTGGAGTCTTAAGCACTCTCTTGAGTTCCCCAGCACACCCAATGGCAAGGTTTTGTTTTCTGCGACTTAATGTCACAACACTCGTGTTGCCAGACACATGAAGCATACATAACAAAGGAAAGACAGACTTGTTCATACTTGTGTCTTAAGTACTTATATTGAGCTGTCAATAATACTCTGTGATTAGCTGATGACTTGAAGAAACTTGCTGTTACAACATTACTATTTGGCAGAAACATGAGTCCATTTTCTTTACTTGTCTAAAAGTCATACTCTTGCTTCTATGTGATGTTACTGTATACCAGCGTTTCTCAAACTGTGGGTCGCGGAGACATGCCCGGTGGGGCGTGAACTGACGTGAAAAACAGGAGTTTTTTTTATCTGTAGCCTAGGCCCAGGTAGCACCCGATGCGCAATAGACGCACTGTGTTATTCATAGGGAAGCGCTCGTGTCAAGGCAGCTTAGTTAGTCCCGACCTGAATGAGATTTTGAACGAGGTTTGTGAGAGTGGTTGAATTTCATCAAGACCCAGCCCTTAAAAGCGTGTCTATTCTCCGCACTTTGCGAGATTCTCCGCACTTTGCGAGGAGATGGGAGCTGACCAAAAGGCTGTACTGTTTCACAGCGAGGCAAGGTGGCTTTCCCGAGGTAAAGTGCTGTCACGCGTGTTTGAGCTCCGAGTCGCCTCTTCTTGGAGGAAGAGCGCATGTTTGAATCTGCAAGCACGTTCACTAATGAACATTTCTTGACGAAGCTGACCTATCTTAGCGATATATTTGGAAAGCTCAATGAGTTAAATCTCTAGTTACAAGGCAAAGACAAGCACCTACCTCACCTAGCAGAAAAGATTACTGCATTCACCAAAAAACTTGAGGTATGGGACAGTCGCCTCGATCGCGACAGTATTATGCCTTTGAGAATCTGAGTGAAATCGCTGAAAAGTCTGATTCGGTAGCCACTCTTGTGATCCCATGTATTAAACAGTAGGCCTACATCACAAAGTTTATTTCAAAAATATTTCCCAACCAGCAGTGCTCAGTATGACTGGATTATGGATCCATTTAATGCAGCATGGTGGTATTTCATTGAATATATTGTACAATGCTGTAAAATATTGGCCTATGCTTCCTAATATGTTGCTGGAAAACAGAAATATTTGTGTTTAATTTACAATGGCACATTATGTATTTATTTATTATTATATCTTCAGCACCAGCTGATTTTAACTCTGCTGAAGAGGATATATTTAGAACTTTTTAAGCTTGACCTACCACTTTCTTAGAGCGATGAGGGACAGGTGGGGCTCGAAAATGCCCCCTTGATCAAAGTGGAGAATGAAAGAAAAAGTTTGAGAACCACTGCTGTATACTAATACATATTCAAACTCCTGCTGCCATTATGTGAATAGTGTTTGAGTGATGTTCCTGCTCAGTCTTTCTTCTTTGTCCCACCAGGCTTTCTCCACAGTGGGCACCCCCGACTACATCGCTCCTGAGGTCTTCATGCAGACAGGCTACAACAAGCTCTGTGATTGGTGGAGCCTCGGAGTCATCATGTACGAGATGCTCATTGGTAAGATCACAATTCAATTTGGATATTTCAATTTGACATTCTCATACGCATACTCATACTCCAGGATTTGCTTTATCAAAGTGGGGTAACAGTGCAGCAAAGCAGACTTGTGGCACAGAGCAGCTTGTACTTCCTCGCTGAACCCACAACTAGCATTGCTGGTGCCGCCAGGACGTTGTTTTTGATGTAGAGCTGGCATAAGCAATTTTCATTAGTCTCTATGGGTCAGTGGCCTTGCCTGGACACACACCCCTGGCCATGTGTGCATGTAGTGTACTCCTCCCAAATCTGCTTGATGAAATGGCTGGCTTTGTTTGGCTGTGCTGTCACGGCAACCCTCTCCACAGGCTATCCTCCGTTCTGCTCAGAGACGCCGCAGGAGACCTACAAGAAGGTGATGAACTGGAAGGAGACGCTGGTGTTCCCTCCTGAGGTGCCCATCTCCGAGAGGGCCAAGGCCCTCATTCTCAGGTTGGCTTCGGCCACGGGCCTCTCATCTCTCATCAGACTAATGCAGTGGGACACAATGATCAATGGCATTTATAAAGTCCGTAAAGAGAATCAAGGCTGGCTGTTTGTCCAAGAGACTTTCCAGGATTTTTTTCAATCAGACAGGTTTTTTTTATATCTCTGGTAATGCAGCTTAGAATACAACAGTTTATGAGCATTGTATTTTACAGATTCTGCTGTGAATGGGAACATCGCATTGGTGCTTCTGGTGTGGAAGAGATTAAGAGGAACCCTTTCTTTGAGGGTGTGGATTATGACCACATCAGGTACAGCAAAGCCATTTCACTCCACTTTCGTCTTCACCGTCACTGCCAGATAAATATACCATGACTGATACTGAGAGACATGGGCACAGTTTAAACACCACCAAGCATCACTTAAACTCTATTATTTTATTATTTTTGGCTATTATTTTATGGAAAGTAGTTTTCTTGCCGATATTCATCAGTTGTCTATTCTATCTGCTCTCACTTGTATACTTGTATTGGCAATTTGTTAATGTTAGTTTACCTACTGGGGTTTCGATCTCATTATAAGTGATGTCCTATGTTTGTTTAGGGAGAGGCCAGCTGCCATTCCAATTGAGATCAAGAGCATTGATGACACATCCAACTTTGACGAATTCCCAGAGTCTGACATTCTGCAACCCGCAGGTAAGAAACTAGCCTGACAACAGCACTGTCTCATCATGTTTCCAGTCTCATGCTGACTTTAAAGCCCATTTTAGACCAAATCTAAACACCATGGAATTAGATAATCAGTGGCAACATGGAATATGTCTGCAAGGGTCTTTTTTGCTCTGATCACGAGTCTATAAAAGTCATGAGTCAAAAAGCATCATAAAGGAAATGGTAGGGGAATGTTGCTGATTGTAGTAGTGTTGGTGGTGGCAACAGTAGTGCTGTCGGCGCAAGGAAGAGCACAATAAAAAGACTCAAAGCATAAAAGTGGCACTTTGTACACATGTGACCACTGCTGAGCTACTCGGCAGGCACAGCTGGTTTAAAAAGCTGTATTGTTTAATTTCAATGGCACCAGTATGGGGACTAAAGCAGTGTTTGGGCTAAAATTGTGCAAGCAGTTATGTGTAAAATGTATATTTTATGTTTAATGTTATGTATAAAATGTATTCATATTTTATGTTTTTGTTATTTGTTATTTGTTGTCTGTACAAGTCATAAAATGGACATTGTTAGGAACAAAGAGTGACAACTATTGTGAAACTGCAGTTCTTTTGTAATGTTTCAATCTGTCCATTCATTGATGTGGTGGTGCACTGTACATACTGTATCATATTATCACCATTATAACCACTTAATGTAAATAATTTTATTGTGCAGTATCATTTGAATTGAAACTATTGTAAGCACCTACTATATTTAAGCTACTATGAATGTCTATGAATTGTATATCTCTGCACTTATTGATTTAAAAGTGTTTTAATATTGCTTTAAGTAAGAATATTTATACTTTGCTGAAAAACGTGAGAGTGACCCTGATCTGTTTCCTTTCAGCTCCTGTTGTTGCAAGCAACCACTGTGAGGCAGACTACAAGAACAAGGACTGGGTCTTCATCAACTACACCTACAAGCGCTTTGAAGGCCTCACCGCCCGTGGAGCCATCCCCTCGTACATGAGGGGAGGGAAGAGATAAAGGAAGTACATCCTCTCCTTTTCTCCATGGACCATTCCTGCCCTGGATCCTTTCCTTCTTCTTCGGTTATCCCATCTCTAACTCCACCCATAGCTTGTCAACACTCCTCTCTCACGCTCCTTCAGTCCGCCCTGTGGATTATGCTTACGGATGCCTTGACCAGTTGTGCTGTGGCTGAAGTTTGGGGATGTATGGATTCAATTGATTCATTTGTGTGAGTGTTACACGCATAGCGCGCATGGCGGTCTCTCACTCAGTCTGTCCACTTTCCTCGAAGCCTTAGGACCAATGGGGCTGCATGGAGAACACAACAATGAACAATGGCTGGCACTGTCTGCCACAACTGTTTAGCTTCTCTCCTCCTGCCTTGGGGGGGTTGTAAGAGTTTCCATTTGCACTGTGTGTCCCAAATGGTCTCCTTACATTACTGCGTTTGTGTGCGTGCTGAATCTCCACGTGTGCCCTCACCTCCCTTATTGCCACTATGTGACTGACTGCTCAAAAGGGTGCTGCTTATGCCTGTGTGTGTGTGTGTGTAGAGGCTCTTGTTGTGAACTGGTTGCTGCACTGAACTGTACTCCACCCTGACGAGGCTGGTTTCGGAGCCCCACCACAGGAAACCACAGACAGACCTGGCAGAGAACAAGCTCCACTCATAATCCTGCTCTTCTGCTGCTGTTGCTCGTGCAGTTTTAAAAAAAGATTTTTTATCCGGGCTGATGAGATCACCCGCGAATGCCAAAAATGGAAAGAACCACCCCCTTTTTCCAGGAATAATTTGTATATGCCTTGTGGAGTCACACAGTGCGAGACTAGTGAATCAAGTATGCCTTTATCTATTACTTTCGTTTGTTTTGGTACTACCATGAGGTAGTATTAGTAATTGTTCTTTCTACTTGTGAAATATTTCTTTAAGCTGAAGCGACGCGACTTTTTTGATCATTGCTGGATTGTACCCAAAGAACAGTTATTGCTGTAGTTCTATATTTTTATATTATCATGATGGTAGTTTGATAGTTTGACTGGTTGACAATTCATAGCTGATGCAGATCTTTTGATAAAAATAATATATATTTTTGAATCAAACTTTTTTTTCTTATACTGTATGCCTTTTAACTGTTATACTGTCATGTCCTGTCTTGCCAAAGAGACCCCTTTGCTTTACTTATGCAGAATTTATAAGGGCCTCTCTGGTTATTCCTCTTTTATATGATTTTGTCAGTCATTTAATTTGTTATTGTTTTTTAAAGATGGGAGGGGAACTACATTTCTACTTGTGAAATTAATTAACACTATTCAGGACGAAACATCAGGGAAATATGGAGAACGTATTTAAGGGGATTCATATATTCTCAAACTAGTTCTGTGTTGGATTCTTGACCTTTCCTGAAGTTTTTGACTTCACCTTACCGTTTTAAAAGGCACTTTCAACATTTTGTAGCTGAAGTATTTATGAACATTATACAATATTATCTGTGCTTTGTGTATCTCTTTTTGCTTATTACATGGACAGCTGAATGATATTGGGTTATGTGGTCCATGGGGATGTCGTCCTTTCACTTGACTATGGCATTTAGTTATCCATAGCCTCTTTCTTCCCTTTACAGAAGCACCACTAGGTGGAGCGGTACTTGTCACAGGTAGCAGGTACAGTAGACTTTCTGTGATCATCTTTGTGGCCCACTCATCATCTTTGTAAATTCTTTCACAGAATGATGTGAATTTTGTGTTATTTCTTAGGTTCTAGATTTGAAAGCACTTCAGATGAAAAAGTGATGGCATTTTGTATCTGTGTTTTTTTAGGCACACTGTATTTATATTTTGATATGTGGAATATTATTAACAGTGTTCTGCTTTCACACAATAATTTCATCTCTGTGTTTGTGTATGGGGTGTGACATTTCTCTGACCTTCTCATGGAAGGTCATGGGTTTAAGAGCTCATTTTGATTCCCAGCCAACTGGACCTTTGTCTTTAGCTATGGCCTCTAGTTCATAAGAATTGGGATTCCTTTTTGCCATCTATTACCTTCTAAGGGCCTAATCACACCGCAAGCATGGTGTGTGTATTCAGTCTGTGTTCCGTGGCTGCTGTGTCGCATTTTATATGTGCATTCATACAGAAACGTCTCTGATGCACCGCTGCTGCGGCCAGTCTGCCTATTAAAACATCTCTTCCCTGTCTCTTTTGAATGGAAAAGCTTCCAACACGCTTGAGTGTCGCGTGAAAAATAGGCACCGGTCCTATTTCTAGCATGCACACGTTTTCACCTGAGACGTTCATGTCACGCAGGCAGAGGTAACACAGCTGACACGCAGTCGCCACGCTTGTGGTCTGAATAGGCCCTAAGTGAAACAGTTTTGAAACAGTTTGGTTACATCATTTAAGCATTCCGAACGTGTGTGTATATGTGTATGATATGGATTGACCTGAGGCTGGTAGCCGAAATACTTTTACCTTTGTGTGCACAAGCTATATACCAAAAGCATCTTAACAGTGTTTTGCTAGATTGAGTTTGCATGCTTTATGAATGGTTGGGTAGGTTTCAAAGTGTGAAGTGTTTATGTCTGTACATTTCTAAGCCCTTGATGGATCTGGATAGATCAATTCCACGTTGAGCAATACATATTACAGAGTTCAATAAAACTATTTTTCACCATAATGCTATATTTTCTATTTTCGTTTAACTTTCATCTGAAATGTGTAAGCAATGATTAAACTATCTAACCAAATAATAATTATAGTCTCACACTGCGATTTTAATGCAGTCAATTGTCAGATGCAGATGTTTTTTTCTTTTACACTGAAATTCCTTGTCACATCAATTTAATTCATCTTGACAATCTATTCCCCTTAAATTGAATACAAAATAGCTTTACAAAAACTCACATAAATGTCAATCTATTAAAAAAGTGTATACATGGAGTGGAGTTCACTCAGTGGACTTCTTGTAAAAATGCAGAAATCTGCATAAAGGACACATATTCTCCTCTTGACTATTCTTCCCTCATGAGCTCAGGCTTGACACTAGGGGGCACTCTGAAGACAAAGTGGCTTAAGCATCGACACTAGTCACATTCCTTCACATCTTAAGTCTCTTCTAAACTAGTTTTTTTTTACGATGACTCTGTTAACTCCTAAAACGTCCACATGAACTGCATGTCGATGACCTTTTCATATGGTACAAATGTCAGTTCATACATCCATTTATGTTATTTCAAAATGCTTCATCTGTGCATACAAATACTATCAAACAACAACTGTGATATACAGTTTTCTCTTAGAAAAGCACACACACACACGCCCCTCTTCAAACATCTCGACTCTCATTGCTGGGCATGAACACAGCCGTGGGCTGAGGAGAGGGTCCGTTCAGACGGTCCAGTTCGTCCACCTGTGGGGTGGGTGTGGCTCCGGAGCGCGTCGGACCCTCGGCCATAGCGGCCGTGAGGTTGGGCACGCTCTTGCTGCGCACGCACTGGAAGTCCACGTGGCGACTCTTGCCCTCCTCCTTCTCCCACGACATGTGGATGAACGGCCTCTGCACGTAGTTGTAGATGACCTCTGACCGGCCGCCTGGACGCCGCTTCACTTTCTCCTTGCATGTGGGGTACCCTGGGATATTGGAGGGTCAAGCGCAAAATGTGAACAATCTAATCTAATTAGATCTAATGAAAAACAAAAATCAAACTGCATTTGTCTCTTTATATTTACTGTTTTAATTTCATTTTAAAATGGTACTCTACTCTGCTCTTCCTCTTCCTCCCTTTATCCATAAATTGCAACTCACCATTTCAACATATGAGAAATTCTTGGTTGCACACACAAAGCACACATTTAACTGAAACTGTTATAGTGTTCCTACACCTATCTTCATATATGCTGTTCTGCTGCCCCCAGTGCTGCTGCCTGGTCCTCACCCTCGATGCCGATGCGTATGTTCTTCAGACCTCGCTCCTTTAGCAGGGCTTTGGCCACGTCTCTATTCTCAATGTACTTGAAGAAGCGGTACAGTTTGGTGCTGTATATGACTGCAAGCAACACACAGAGACACACGGTTAATGTGGTGGTGATTTCTGGGGAAATGTACATAACATCACATAACATGCCTGCCCTATTTTGGCATGTTGAAAAGAGAATTACAGATGAATCAGCATGATTTCCATAGGCATTAAACTATGTAACATAATTTCAACTTTGTTGTGGATACACATTTCTTATGAGTGGGTTTAGTCAGATCATCATTCATTTGTGAACATCTTACTTTCAATCAAGTAAATTATCAAATTGGGAACTACTGATGCTTACTCTGAGAGTACTCCTCTCCCATGGGTGGCGGGTTGTCATGGTCCCAGTCAACAGTGTCGTCGTCTAAAAGCACCACTATGTGGCACTCTCTCTCCCCCTCCTGCGCGCTGGACACCATGGCTGGAACCACCAACTCCTCCAGGTAGCCCTCAAACTGCCTACGGGCACCGTCATTGGACAACTCATGGAGAAGAGCACCTACAAGCAGACAATGACAGCAGGTAAGAATGATTGACCATTTCAGACGCAGCAATACAGCAAACACCAGTGTGAAGCAAAGGTGTTAAAGCAACTCATATTAGTCTTACGGGATCTCATACAATAAAATTCACTTCAAGAGATTTATTTCAAATTGATCAGATTCCTCTATTTATTTAAGCTTTTCTATAATGTTGAGACTCACTGAGGTCACGACATCTCACAGTGTTGTAGTCAAAGTTGATGCAGAGGTAGTCACAGGCCTCCCGCAGCTCAGCCACAGACACCCCCTCTGGACACTGCAGGATGCCCCCTCGGTAGTAGTCCTGACCGAGCAGCAAACAAACAAATAACTTAACAATAATAAACACTGTACTGATTATACCAGCTATGGTACATTACTCAACCAAGAGAGGTAATGATGATTATATATTATTTTACTTTATAAAAGATTATTTTGTTGAAATAGTCTGAGACACTTACCAAGATTACATGGAAAATGCTTGCATTAATGCCCTCCACCATCTCAAATTCTCCCTTTGCATTGGGTCGAGTGAAGTTATGCTGTCGGGCAGGACCAAACATCCTGCAAACAACAATCAAAACATTCAGTTCATGGAAGATCAAGTCAGAAAACAAGACATGTATTCAGAATTTGTCTATTTTCATATCTCCTTTGGCATGTTTCTCCCCTCAAAAGTAATCTGAACAAAGAATTGTTGTTATTCGTTGAAGTATAGAAAGTTTCTTTAAGAACAATCTTTAGGCTGGCCACCACAATATTCTTAAGGAAACCTGTGTGCTTGCACCAGAGTAAACAACTCTATTTTTAGTTTTGATCATTTGTTCCATCATTATGGGTTTATTTGCCCATTCATCTATTTGTTTAATGGTGGAACAAATGAGGAACAATAGCATGTTTGTTTGTATTGTGTCAAAAACTAATATCCTCCATACATGGAAATCAGAAATCAGTCATCTGACAAAAATCTCCTTGTTGCCTAATAATAAGTGTAATAAATGCCATATGGAAAAAATGTTTGTTGGCAATAAAATTTCCAATAAAAGTTCCAAAATAAAAGTACAATTGCTGTATGCCAAGATCATGAACAGAGACATAGCGATATGAATATCAGTGTAAATATAAGGAAAATTCACAACAACCAATTTAACAAAGAATTTGTGGTGTCTGGCTTTTACCTCCCCAGCATGGTGTCCGGGTGGGCAGTGAATAAAGCTGGATCCACAACAAAGTGGGTGCCGTCCACCACTAGAGTGACCCGCTCATGGTGCGTGGTTGAATGTCGAGAGGGCTCTACACCTATCCTGGCCTCCATCTGAGCGGGCAACTCTGAACCCTCGGACAATCTTCTGCCTGGGGATGGATTAGAAGAAACTATCCACAGCGGAATTATGTCATTAAAATAATAGTGGCTGTTCACATTACTGTTCTCTTGTCAATCTGGTTGAAAATTGGTGAGTTGACACTGTCACTAAGACATTGACAGAGGAAAGTATGGATTCAGTGTGAATATGCATATACAGCAGTAACATGTAATCAAATGAATAATTACAGTGATAGTCAATCGTCCCTGTCTTCTGTCAGACAGTAGCCATATGAAACTCACCAAATCTCCTGTCTGTCATGGTCACCACACGTCCCCTCCTATGGGCCTTGCCTACAGGACACAGCAAGCCAGAAACAGTGTGAATAGTGAGGATGCTGAAGAGCAACGAGGAAAGACCATCCCTGCCTCTTTGCACTAGCGTGGCTGCAGAGCAGCTTTCCTTAGTGAAATCCTCGGGATTCTGTGCACACTGATGTCTGTGTTCGCTCCAACCATCTGATTTAATTTTGGTCAGCTGCCCCATGGGTGTCCTGGCCTGTGAGCAGTCACCTACGATGCCCTACATACCAGACCACGCATGCTATGCTGGATGCTATGCTCCCACAGCGCCACCTAGAGGCCAGCAGCAGCAGCAGCATCTCCACCACACAGGAGTCCATTGAGCCTATTATAGGGCCTGGTCACAGCTGCTTTGTGCAACATGTGCAGTACACTTAAGCTGTGAGGTCAGGATTATGCTGTGTGAGTAATGGGACCTCCCATCCAAGAAAATAGGCTAATACAGTCAGTTTGTGTCACTGTCAATCTCACCCCTTCAATCCAAATTGGATGGTGGTGGGGGTATCAAAGGCTTGGTCTGGTAGAGTGGTTACATGCACATCCCACCTATGCTTAGGCCAGGTGCAAAGGTAAAAACAAAAGAGAAGGTCCTGCATTATTATTATTATTATTATTATTATTATATATATTTCTCTTTGGTATCAAATGCTTAACCTTCATTTTTTGCTGTATTTCCCTTGGTGGGTGTGTTTGGTCAAACACCTATCCACATCAGCATGGGGGGACTTTAGGAGTCACAGCTTACTCAGACTGGCACAGAAAATACATGGTACATCTATGTGATATTAATTTCAATATTTCAATTGGGCTCTTCATTTCAGTGCTTGTGATTATTTGCAGCCATTCTTTCCCAGTAGACATAATCACTGATTGAGCTTGCTTATTCAAACAATACAATCTGCAATCGCTTATTCAAACAATACAGTCTACAGATGTACTGAGAGATTAGATTAGTTACACATTTCAAACAAATGTAAGCATGTAAGTCAAAATATATCCTGCCTAAAGTTATTGAAAATGAACCAGACGATGGTAAAAGATCCATATAGTTGTCAGCTAGCTACAAAATCACAATTCTTCAATAACAAAAAGTCATCCTCTCTCTATAAATTTATCTTACAATCAGGATATATTTTACATGACCTTACTTAGCCTACTTTCTTGTTTCTTTCAAGTCTACAGTGTCCCTAAACTGAATATTCATAGCTCCACATTCCAGCAGAACAAAAGTCTGTCAAGGATTGCAAAGACATTTCCACAGGTTTGTACATAAAAATCACATATCACAAAGTCAGTAACTTACCTTAGCATCTACAGAGAAAGAATGATGAGCAACCTGAGAAAACGAGACCCAGGTCACGCAAGCAAGCAGCAGGACTGGGCTGCATTCCCGCAGGTAGACATGGTGGAAACAGTAGCACTCCGTGGTTGTGTGAGGACACGGCTGCTCCAGAAGGTACCAGCGGATCAAGCGGCTTTAATCCAATTAGCCGTAGACGGAAGGAAACAATGTGATTCACGTGTGGAGTAAACTCCCTCCACAGGCCCGGGCCTAGCGTGTGCAGGCGTGGGCAACAGGATCACTCCGCCTCACAGGGACCCATGTGGAGACGGTGGAAGACAGAATCAGGTCCTATGATAAAGCCAGTGTCTGGTGTAGGAGGGTGAGGTGCTGATCATGTGTCATAAGTGTAATTGGTGACTGGTCAGCGTTATGAAATGATGGTGGGTTGGTTTTGGATAAATAGTTTATTTGATATTCTCTGAATTTAGTCACGACATAACTGCTGTGCAAAAAGGACACGATTCATACTAAATTAGTATGTACTCCTTCTAAAGTCAACAGTACACTTTGGCTGGAGTTCTTGACAAATATGGACAATTGCCCTGTTAAATATATTGCATCGTATCTGTCATGTTCTCAACAAAATGCAGATCAAACAAACATGAATTGAAATGAAAAACAAAAAACCAAAACATGACAGACAGTAATACAATACCTTGTTTTGTATTTGCCTGAGTGGGCAGCCATCACACTGTTTATTGTTAACATGCGGCCTTGCTTTACTTATGATCCCTTCAGAGAGTAGGTGGCTAAAAGCTGTTTTCACAGCAAATTTATTTCATATTCTTACTTTATGGCCAAACTGTACAGAATTCTTTTCTTTGTATCTTTCTGCTAAAAATGTGAAGAATAAAAGAAGGTACAGCACATACAGCATTTAAAGGGAACAGTATGCACCTCTGTCTCTCCTACCATAAAAATGCCTTGAGGTCTCATACTTATTCAATCATGAGATCAAGTACTTCTTTACCTCTGGCCACAGTTTAAAAACTGCACAACTCTGGAAACATCACTGAGACGCCCATTAAGGGATGTCCATCTAAAGAGGGTTAAGTCAACCAGTGCCAACCCCACATCTTCCTTCTGATGTTTCCCAGAAAGGGCCCATGACACCTCAAGTGTTCGCTTGTCATTTACAGGTGGATCAACCTCCGTTCAGACATGCAACGAAAATACACGACACAAGCCCATGGGTCTAGACAGGAGTGTCTGCCTGGAGTGAATTTCTAGCCCTTCTCTGAATGCTGATTGGACGAAGTTCCCGGCCTTCAGTCATATGACCCTGATAATCCTTCAGAAGGGTGGACGCAGCATGCTCCATGTCATCCAGGTCCATTTCTAGGGCTACAGCCATGTCTCGCTTGGTCACCGTCACAAACAGATGGTCCTCAGCCATGGCTTGCAAACCATTACTGACAAGGATCTGGACAGACACAAGAGTTTAATTACAGGCAATGCTGATGAGTGTATCTATGACAAATTAAAAGATCTCATATGAGGACAAAAATAAAATTCTTTATTACACTAAGTACACTGTAGCCAGCCAGGAACCTAGGAACCTAGGATCCTGTCTACCCTACCCCCCCCCCCCCCCAACACTCCCCCAGGACCGCCCTGTGGAACTGCACTGTGACTGCGCAGTCTAACGTGTTGCTGCTTCATATCAAGCCTGATATACTTGAAATGACGGCATATCAATGTAAATATACAGTACACACAAGCACAAGTTTAAACTTCATGTAAATGTTATCAATGTTATTTATCACTCTGCCACAATGCTGCTGCTACTACTACTCTGTCAGAAGGTTACGCTAGGACTATGTAAATATACAACACAACTACCTCTATTTTTTTGATATATGTTCTATATTTCTATATTTTGATATATGTTCTATATTTCAGTCTCGCACTTTAATGTCTGTATGTGGTATGTCTGTATATTCTTATTTTTTATTGTCTATGGCTGTGTCTATGTCTAAAGTATGTCTATGTCTGCATGGGAAAGTAAGAAACGAAATTTCAACTATTTGTATGACCAGTGCATGTAAAGAAATTGACAATAAAGCCGACTTGGCTTGACTTGACTATAATAGATTGACGATAATACTGGGCATTCGGTGAATCTTGATTCTTTGAATCAAGCATCTACAGTATATTGGTATATCTATCTATATATATATCTACAGTATTCTTCAGTGCTATGGCCACACTGATTGGCAAATGCACATTGTGTAACACTGTCTTCATCACATTGAATACAAAATTCCAAAAACTGAGAAACTGACAATGTGAGTTCACTCATTCACTCCCTCTTAATAATAAACCCTTCTGGCCTCTTTTTCATTTTGTGTAATCCCCTCCCCCATGTTCTCCATGTATTATATGTTCTATATGTACTATATCTTTCTCACCTCTTTAATCAGCTTATCAGTAGAGCCTGTGGGATTTTGATGGGAAGTTACTTGTGAATGGGTGGTCTCAGCTCTGCCCCAAGTGGCCTGGAAGAGCAAAGCGTTTAATAAATATTTTAAATAAAAGTATGAAGAAGGAGACAGGACAAACATCATGAGGTGAGATAAATATGATCATGGTCTTACATGAGAGCCTGTGTTCTGTTGGACACCACCTGCATGTGCAGCAACAGAACATGGTCTTTAAAGAACATTTTATAGTAATTCCATTTTTAACTAACAATATGTGTGTACTGAATCCTCTATTTTATATAAAAAAGCACATATGGCCTGTAACACGTACAAGTTTGCATCTATAATGACCCTATAATTTGCTAGTGACTCAAATAGATTCTTTTTTTTATCAAACCTGGTGAGATGTGTCGTCCACTCAGGCTGACATGCCAACTGACCGTTGAGAGAGCGACCGCCTCATTCTCAAAGTCAAACCTGCAGGAAAAGAGCATATTGTGTTGTAATGTGTACACATAAACATATTGACACACTGTTAGAACAAGAAGTAAGGGAAGTGTCATTATGAAGTTTGAGTCTAGCAGTGTTGGCTGTTATGGGAACAGCTGCTTGTAAGTCTGAGGGGTACAGACCAGTAAAACGTAATTCCATATGTCTCCGTTTGTGTATGTGTGTGTGTGTGTGTGACATTTACATCAACAGTACTTTCATCTGCCAAGACATGGACACGCTTCAGAGGGCATTGACTCACCTGTTATTGTTGTTGAAGTTGTCATTGTGTGCGTTGCTGTTGTTGGTGTTGGGGTGGTAATGGAGGAAGCCTACCGAGTGCTCTGCTTCCTCTGGCTTGCTATCTGTGATCTGCAGTGGCCTCATGCTGGTCGCCTGGGTGGTGTTGGGGTTGCCCTGCTCCAGGGCGAAGGGATCCACATGGTTCCCAAACAGCCCACCTGCCCTCTGAGCATTGGCACAGCAAGAGAGTCATCATAACCCCAATGAGGATGGTACACAATGGTTCTGATCTCATTTGTAAGGTGTTGGTATAAGTTGAATATTTGTATGGGTGCCTGCATGTGTGCGGGTGTGTGTGTGTTTTTGTGTGTGTGTGGGTGTGCGTATGAGCATGCGTGTGTTTGTGTGTGCGTGCGAGCGTGTGTGTGTTTGTGTGTGTGTGCGCGAATGTGTGTGTGTGTGTGTGTGTGTGTTTCTGTGTGAGTGTGTATGTTTGTGTGTGTGTGTTTATGTGTGTGTGTGTGTCTGTGTGTCCACACATTACCAGTCTCGTTGGTTACACTAGCTGTGTTTCCTCCTACCCTGTAGATGGCCTCCTCGGCCGCTTCATCCATGGCGCGGTCCATCTCGTCCTCATTCATCAGGTCCCCTGAGATGGTCCTCTGCAGCTCCGGAGCTGCCTCGTCCTCAATGCTCCTGAGACCAGCCTGAGAGAGGGGCAGGTGGGAGGGAAGGGGCCACAGAGGAGACAGACAGGGGAACGAAGGACAGGGTAAGGGGAGGAAGAGGCTGGGACGTGACATAAGTCTCCTAAAAAATAAACTTAAAGGAACACAATGCAGTTCTTTAACCTTATTGTTGATCATGTAGGATTGTGACCCTTTTAGTCAGTTTATGACTAACTGGGTACCATCTTAGCGCTAAATGGTGTCGAATATTGATGCCAAGGGGCGTATATCAATTCTTCAATTAATTCTATAATATGATATGATATACTGTAAAAATGATGTTAAAAATGGAGTGAGGCTGACAGGCCGAGAGGGTGCCTCTGGAGAGCTTCTCACCTGTATTTCAGCATTGTTCTTGTTCTTAGTGGGCCGATAGCCATAGTACTCCTCCTGTCTCTTCAGGAACCTGCGGAAGTGGTCCTGGATCAGGTAGGTGGCGTAGAATTTCCCTACAGTCACCTCATCATCTGTAATGGACAGGAGTTCGTACTTTAGAGCATGCAAGGGTCCCATGTACCTGACTTCTTAGAGGTTTCAATGTTGTGACCATGATTGTAATGTGTTTAAAGGAGAATTCCGGTGTGATATTGACCTAAAGTGTGTTGAAACATCAGATTCCAAAAATAATTCAGTGGAAATGCATGGATTCAGTTGCTTCCGTAGCAGCAACTGGAATCCATGCATTTTCACGGAATTATTTTTGGAATCTGATCCCTTATCATACCTGTTCGTTCATACTAGAGCCGCCGACTTATATCGTGACTAAATTCAAGATGGCGTCGAACGGTAAAATTCCTTAAGGTACTGTCTGTATAAATCGTCTTGTAAATAAACTACCAGTGCTTTTTCAAAGTTCTCTATGTCTAGTTTTAAATGTCAAGGCCCTCGGAAGCTACTTTGAGCCTCGTAAATGGTGTAAAACAGTGATTTATTTGCATGGCTAGGCCGATGCCTGAGGCACCACAACGAAACACTGTGTTGGTAGCATTGGCTAACTAGCGCCAGATTTCTGAGTGCAGGGGACAAGCCGAGGTGAGCTATGAGACATACATTCACACTCGTTATCATGTTTCAACACACTTTAGGTCAAAATCACACCGGAATTATCCTTTAAGATCAGCCTGTGTCAGAATGACTGTTTGGCCTACTAACCCCCAATAGGTGGAATGACCTGGTCCAGCAGCTTCATGCTGGTTCTCTTCCAGATCTTTTTGATGATGGCCCTCAGTTCTTCATTGGCCTGCTCAAAGTTACCTGTCAAACAACACTTTATCAATCACTTCATCAACATTTCATCACTTAATCTAGTAGTCCTGACAGCTTTAATTACTCATCATTACAAAAACAATTACAGGCGGGCTATAGGCCTACCAGGCGCGCAACTGATGCGTTCTATTCGTGGAGCATATGTTGCAACAATTAGCTTCCACTGAAATCAGTGGAACTGGCTACACCAGATTTTACAGGCCCAGCGTGCCCAGTGTGCGCCCGGTGTGGCCTGACGTGTCCTCACCAATCATGACCGCCGGTACTCAGTTGCCCTGTACTTATGCCGCCGTCAATTATGAATTGATATGATAAATATAAAAGTTAAAGAAGACAAACACCAGGCATGTGCGTATAATTCAACCAGGTGATCTAACCTCTAAACAACAGGCCAGATCGTTGACAGATCTGTGTAGGGGCAGCTTCTATTCAGGATATGCTGTCATGCCATTAACACAGAGAACTAGAGGCCCACTAACCTTCTGTCTTGATCTTGAGCCCAGTCCTGACCAGGGCGAAGAGTGTGGCGTTGAACGTAACTGTACCATCACTGTTCAGGGGCATGTTCATGGAGATCAGCCTCTATAATTGTAATGTGAACACATGAAGGTCAGTATAGCCAGTTGAGAACCAAGCCAGCTTTACATGCTTTGTGGATGAGTAGCCATACTTATTTCCCACCTTGCAAGCAACCAGATGAGGGCAGAACTTCCCAAAACCCAAAGGAGGCTGGATCCTACGTAGGAGTGTTACCACATCCAAATGCTTAATGCGCCCACTGTTAGACAAAAGAAATGACAAAACAAACAAAATTGTGATAAATTAGCTTATTACAGAACGTTTCTTTAATCATGATCAAGGTTTCCATTTGTCATGGTCTACTAGAAGAGGAATGTTCATACACATCTGAAGTGAAACCTTTACTCGCAGCTTTGAAGTATTGAATCTAAAAGAAATCTCCACAAACTCTGGCCCAAAGATGCTTAAAAAAAGTATGTTTAACAAGAGGTTGATTGTACTCACGTGGCCTCAGGATCATACTCTGCCCAGATCTTCTTAAACTCATCCAGGTGATGTGGCCCAAGTATAGACCAATCACGTGTCAGGTAGTCAAAGTTATCCATAATCACAGCCACAAATAAGTTGATAATCTATTGCAAAAAAACAAACATGTGTTCATTGCCCTTTGATCACCCATACCACCAGTGTGTGTGTGTGTGTGTCGTGTGTGTCGCGAGAGAGAGAGAAAGTGAGTGAGTGTGTGCGTGTGTGAATGCGTGTCTTTCTCACCAAGAAAGCACAGAGCATGTAGAAGCTCATGAAGTAGAGGATGGCGATGCCAGAGCCACAGGTGTACTCCTCCCCAGGCAGGTAGTCGGACTTGGGGTCGCAGCGCTGGCCGTACATGCACCCCAACATCACTTCCTGCCAGCCCTCCCCAGTCGCACACCTACACACCATCCACAGCACAGATATAGACTTGTGTGGTCAAACATGACACTTCACATGTCATCTATTCAGTAGGCCCATACACCTACAGTACATTACTGTAATTCCCAGTGCTATGCTTACCTGAAGAGTACCAACACTGCCATAGGAAATGTCTGGAAGTTGTTGTTGCGATTGATCTGTGTTCCGTCTATCAACGCTATTTTACCAAACACCTAGAAAAAGACAAAAAAGACAGTGACAACATTTAAATAAAAGTACAGAAAAGGCAAATGGGTCAACATCTGCTATGTGTTGCTTGATTGTGTGAATCCATATAGCACTGTTAAAACATAGTCTTTTTGATGGATTTTCATTGCTGTAACAATGCTGCCGGTCTGTTACAGAGGTCTCACCTGCATCCCAATGACGGCATAGATGAAGAAGAGCATGACGATCAGAAGAGCGACATAAGGCAAAGCCTAGAAACAAACAGAAGATCAGTGGAGTGGTAAAGCAAGACAGAAACCAGCTTTTATTCTATATTCAGCCAATTATTTAGAATAAACAACTAGACTTATTCTATTACACAATCTATTTCTGCTAAATATTTACAAGGAATTTAAGAAGTAATTGTTATCATAAGGAATTCACAAACTGCCCTGAGATTTACACTAGTCTATTTTTCAACCAGGGTACTCTCATACCTGGAAAGATTTGATGAAGGTCCACAAGAGGTTTCTGATGCCCTCAAAGCGATTCAGCAGTTTGACCAGACGCATGACACGGAACAGACGGAAGAATGTGATGGACACACTGGCATTTTCTGATTCCTGTGAGAAAACAGTTCCATCATCCAAGCCAATCTCAGAAATATTTATCAGAAAAAATGTCATTAACAAGAACATGTTCAGTGGTCTTGTGAATTATTTGCAGCTAAGTTAGTGAAAGAACACTTACTGCTATGGCTTGCATTGGATTCACCTCCTGAAAGAACAAAGGGCATTTTACAAAACTTTCTGTTGCCTGCATGATGACTCAAAAATGATCCTCCCTGATGCATGCACCTAACACACACTGAGCTGAAGACATGGGAGAAACACTCATGAAACAAGTCATCATAGTTACCTCACAACCGTGGAGACAGTACAGTCCTCCCTGTGAAGCCAAGGCTGTCTGTGATTGCAGAAGGGAGAAAGGGGAAGTAAACATCTAGAACTTTCTGAATCTGCCTTCACAAGTTTGAATGTTGACGCATGGTGCCAAAACATCCAGGTGCTCAGCCAAGAGAGTGTGCAGCAAGTGTACAAAGCAAAAGGCTGAATTTGAAACGGTGACATGGTGAAGGTGCAGCACTGCCGCAGGCTAACAGTGAAGTGGCTGGTGTGTCGTGTGGGCATGACAGCAGTCTGCGGTGCACCAGCGGAGGAGCGGTGGAGCTGTGCGGCACGAGCCGTGTTGACCGGAAGGAAAAGACAGACGCTATAGGACATATAGGACTTACTGACCATCTCAACAAAGCTAGAGCTGGACTGTAGGCTGGACTGGAGTGAACAGACATATGGTGACGCAGTGGGCAAGACATCTTACACTCAACTATTAATTTTTTATGTATCTACTGTAGTGCTGTAGCTTGCTTGAAGATACGAAATAAAGATAAGATGGGAACTTTCATCTCCTGACTGAAGTTTATAGATGAAGTTGATTACTGTTCACAAAAAATATTGGCCATATATTTATATAATTTATACTAATCATTAAAAAACAGTAGCTGTGTTTAGCCGAACCCAGTATAAACAGAAGGGCAGTATAAATAGAAGTCAAACAAAAATGTAAAAATACTTACATCAATCTCACTGAGGGTGACATCAACGACACTGCCAATGACAATGACAAAGTCAAAGACATTCCAGGGATCCCCAAAGTAGCCCTGTGGAAAGACAGTGCAAAAGTAAATGTCAGGTATGGCTACTCCACTGATTCCCTCAACACAAAGAAAGAGGAATGATGAGTATGTCACCTTAGCTTTGAAGGCCATTAGTTTTAAGATCATCTCCACTGTGAAGAGCACGGTGAAGATCACATTAAGCATGTCTGAGAGATCCGTGACATGCTGAGACTGGTTGCAGTGCTGCAGAATAGATATTTTAAAGAGGAACAGACCACATATATTCGGGTTACATTTCATCATCATAAAACACTTTGATCGTATGGTTTGCTATTGCAATCCCACAGCAAAAGACACACTGAAAATGTTGATCCTCAAGTGATCCCCTAATGTTTACCACCAGTGAGAACCACCACTAGCACCATAGTCTGCACTATAGTCTTACCTGCATCCCCAGACACATGGTGTTGAGCATGATGAGCAGGAACATGAGGTACTCAAAGTAGCATGACGTGACGATGTACCAGACCTTGTACTGGTACGGGTTCTTGGGAATGTAGCAACGGAGTGGCCGGGCTTTCAGTGCATACTGAACACACTGGCGCTATAAAACACAAATTCAAACAGTTACAAAATACTGTACAGAATAATCTATGTAGACTAAATATGATACATATTTATGATATGTATTTATGATATTATATGTAGTTAACAGTAAAATGTTTTGTAAAGGCATTGACACTGACTGGACCCAGACTGAACCGATGTTTTTCAGCCAAACTAAATTCGGTTTGACTGAACCATAGAAAAAGAGGTAAGAACTTTCTATTCAATTTCATTTATGACATTGCCATTATGAAGCACCTGATTCTTGTCCAGCTCACAGTTCTTGTATTCCTGTTCTCCTTGCTCCTGGAAGGTCACGATGACAAAACCCACAAAGATGTTCATCATGAAGAATGCAATGAGGATGAGGTAGATGATGAAGAAAATGGAGACTGGTATACGGTTGTTGTAGAGTGGACCCGTGTCCTCCTTGTTTGAATCTATGGCTTTGTATAAGAGTCTAAAGATGTGGTGTGTGTGTGTGTGTGTGTGTGTGTGTGTGTGTGTGTGTGTGTGTGTGTGTGTGTGTGTGTGTGTGTGTGTGTGTATGAGAGAGAGAGCGAGAGAGAGAATGAAAGAGAGAGGGCAAGTGAAAGACAGACAAAAGAGAGACATGGGTAAACCTTTGATATGAACAAATATTTGAAAATACTAGTAACATTAATAATTCAACATTATGGAAACTTTCGGTAACACTTTATAATAACTACATACAACTAAGCGTTTATTAAGCATTTGTAAGCTATTACTAAATGCTTTGTTCCTCATTTGTAAAACATTGTTCCTCCAGTAATTCTTATCAGTAAAGCGTTTGTACACACAGTTATAAATGGTTTGTTCATAGTGAATAAGCCTATATCTAAAATATGTAAACTTTAAAACATTAGATGAGCTCACAAAATATCATTAACTAACCACTTGTAACTCCTGAGTTAATCATGAATTACAGTATTAGGAAGTGGTTTATAAAACATGTATCCACACCCTAATAATCATTAGTGCAAGTGTATGTAACAACTGTTAAATACAGGAAAAATGACTATTGTATAATTTATTAAGTATTAAAAAATGATTTATAAACATATTTAAGATATAGGGTTATTTACTATAAACAAACCATTTATAACTGTGTGTACAAATGCTTTACTGATGAGAATTAATGTAACAACAATGCTTTACAAATAAGGAACAACGCATTTAGTGATTTAGCATTTATTAAGCATTTAGTTTACAAATGCTGAATAAATACTTAATTGTGTGTAGCTATCATAAAATGTAAAACTTTCTACTAAATAGCTAGTGCAACTTACTCTGGCCAACCCTCAAATGTAGAGACAGTGAAGAGAGCTAACATGCCATTCAGCACATTATCAAAATTCAGGTCACTGTTCATCCATTCTCGCCTGCTGACCACCATTTCATGAAGAGCGTTCTCCTGGTGCATGATGTAGTTCCCTCTGAAGATGACAGACCAGCATGAGAGATCACAGTAGGAGACAAGAGAGGACGATGAAGGTTTGCTGTTCTCCAATCGCACCACCTACCTGCAGTCTTGCTCAGTCATCATAGCAGGGTCTGTGCAGTAAAAGAACTTCCCCTTTTGGATTGATAATACAAAAAGACAATGATGAGGTCCGTTAATGTTTAGTATATAGCATGATTGATAATACAAAAAGACAATGATGAGGTCAGTTAATGTTTAGTATATAGCATGATTGATAATACAAAAAGACAATGATGAGGTCAGTTAATGTTTAGTATATAGAATGTTTGGTAACACTTTACTTGAAAGTATCGACATAAGAGTGACATGACACTGTCATGAACAAATGACACTGTCATGACACATGAATCCTGTCATAAACATTTATGACTTGTTTATGACGCGTTCATGACAGTGTCATGTCACTCTTATGTCGATACTGTCAAGTAAAGTGTAACCGAATGTTTAAAGAAAATACATAAATGTAGGTCATATTATAGTACAATTCCAGTAGAGATGGCAATCAACAATCAATGATCATTGATTGATACTCACCTTGAAAAGCTGAACTCCTATGCAGGAGAACATGAAATCCAGAAGCATAGTGACCAAGACAATGTTGCCAATGCTCTTAATGGCCACAAAAACACACTGGATGACATGCTAAAGGATATACAAGAGACAGGAATGAATAAGATTTAGATTTGCACCACCAAACCAACACACAAATATAAATAATAATAAAATACAGCACTTTGTGTTTTAATAGGACAGCAGCATCTGAACCACTAGGGGGGTGTCACGGGCAGGTTGAAGCAGAGCTCTATATAGTGGAGCTCATGAGTCACATGATAGCCTCTGAACCAATCATAGTTGAAACGGAATTGGCCAAACTATCTGTCCAGAACTATCTACAAGTTCTGGATTGAGTGTAGGCTACCTTGAGTCCCTTGGCTCTGTTGATGGCCCTCAGCGGCCTGAGCACCCTCAGTACCCTGAGGATCTTCACCACAGAGATGGCGCTGGATCTGAACAGAGCACAAACACAGAGGTCAGACAGAGACAGTGTCAGCAGGTCCGCAGCAGGGTTGTGCACAATTCTGCTTCCTGTTTGCTACCTCAATTGAAATGCAAGTGCAATTCAAGAATTGAATTGGAATTTAAGAGCCAGTTTCAATTCAATTCTGGAATTTTGCACAAGCCTGTCACAGGGATCCTGTGGTAGGTCACAGGGCTAGGAAGCTATAAAAAAGCTTTAATCAGGGATAGCTTCCATAAACAAAGTAAACAGACTTCACAATTCTTTTTATCTGCCACTATAACTATATACAAATGCTACAAATGGTCTGATATGTAAAACATCATGTATTCTCTTTACTTACTCCATTCCCATGGAGAGAAGAGAGACTCCAACAACCAGTAGATCCAGGATATTGAAGGAGTTTCGGCAGAAGGAGCCTTTGTGGAGGAAGGCACCATACGTGGTCATCTGACATAAACACAACATTATTCTACATATGGAGCAGATACAGTCCAGGTTCAGAACAGCAAATAGTATATTTTTACCCAACACATGAACAGAGGCAGGCTATTTTACATGTTACTTAGGCTTCTGGGTATAGAAGTCTGACAGCATGACAACTTTATCAGCTAAGGTGTCTATCACCATTTGCTAGTATGGCAATTTAATTGATAAAGCACTTCAACATATTCTTGGACTATGTAAAAAGTAAAGTGGGTGAGTGTTTTACCTTGAGGACAATTTCAGCTGTGAATACAGAGGTAAAGACAATGTCTGCATAAGCCAAGACCTAGAGCAGATGTAACAGGAACAACATGGTGAATATAATGAGTGAGCCATCAAGCTGAAATATGGGGACTAATTCCCTTTATGTGCATGCATCTCATATTATAACAGGATTATGCTGTAGCTTTTAATAAGTGCCAGTAACTACAGATTCAGGTCACTCGGGACTAGTCACCTGGTTTCTGAAGGACATTGGGTCGATGGGGTCCTCAGCCGCCAGAGAGATGCTGCTGAGGAGGATGAAGAGGAGGATGATGTTGGTGAAGGTGGTGGCGTTGATGATTCTGTGGCACAGCTTACGGAACCTGCAGAGGGAAGAAAGTTTGCGCTTGAGTGAGTCGAGTGAATTAACTCAAAAACACTAGACAAGTGGAATCTTGATATGCAGTTTAGAGTATTTACACAGAAGATTACATGTATGATGTTTAGAAAATATAAACCTAATATTTAAAGTGAATTTGTATCATGCATTCATGTTTGTAACAACTGATATTATATTTTCAGTTAACTAACAATTGTGAGTGTATAAATTCACTTACTTATTTTCTGGACCAAATATGAAGAAGGCATAGGCTTCTGGCATAGGCACTGCCTCCTCCTTTAGCTGGAGGTCAGCCATTGGCCGAGGGCGAGGACTCTCAGGAATCTCAGGCTCCTCCTCCTCATCATCACCTAGGTAACAGAGTTTATTATATGGAACTCAAGCTTCACTGTAGTGCTATAAGAGGTTATTATACATTATACTAGGTAAGGGGAAATATGACTTACCCGGGAAATCGGCTGGAGGGAAGGGATCCTTAATTTCATTCACATGAGACTCAAACTCATCAACCTTTAGCTGTTCAAAATGACAGTGTTACTGAGATGTTGAAAATGGCATTATGGACACACAATCTTGTAAAATTAATTCTATATGTAAATAATCTATTTATTATAACACCTTTAGTTTATTATGGGACAAGTTTTTACCTTGGCAGTGGTAGGGATCCCTTCAGTCTTGGCCCTCTGGTCAGCCAGTTTCTTTGCCAGCAGGGCCTTCTCCTCCTCGCTCTTATCTGGGATAAGGGCCCTACATCACAACAAATGATACTGCGCATCAAAACACTGTGGTGTAGAGGTGGTTATACAAAAATCACAAAAAAAACAGGCATCTGCTAAAAAAGGCCTGAACAACCCATGGGAGACTAATTCCCTCTAATACAGCTCTGCCTTCTGGATGTTGTGAAGGGCTACACTGAAATTTCAAAGCGGGAAGTTCCCAGTTCAGGTGTGAGGTAACCCCCCACCCCCCACCCCACCCCACCCCACCCCCTCCCTCTTGACTTGAGAATTCTCCCACTTCCCAGTTGCTCATGAACGCACCATTCTAATGCACCCCAACTGCAACTGGTCAATAAAGACTGTGACAGACAGGCGCCATCACAAAGTCCCCAACTGACCTCAACATCTTCTTGCGCTTCTTCTCCTCAGCCCTCTCCTTCTGGGCTGAGGTCAGACTCTCTGCCTCGGCCAGGTTATCCACAGCAATGGCCAGGAAGACATTCAGAAGAATGACTGTGCTCCTTTGGTCAGGGAAATGATTATTTCATTTGTGATAGATACATAAACAACATTATGAGACAGATCACTTTTTAAGGTAGCCTGCTCACTGTTCCCGAGTTCTCTATTAGTGCCTAGTCTTGTGAAACGGCATGGTTACACTATGTGGTAATAATCAGGCATGGCCTAGATGAGGAATGAAGGATACAGTTCCCACAGACGAAGAGAATGATGAAGTAGATGCTGACAAGAATGCCTGGCATGGACGGTCCACCGTGGGCCATGATACCGTCATACATCACCGTGTTCCAGTCCTCGCCTGTCAGGATCTGCACCAACAGCAAGAACGATTTCACACGGACACTGACAAAGTAACCAAACTGTGACTTTGGTCCCCAAAGGGATTGGATTAGAGGTTTCTTCTCATAGTTCTTGAAGATTCAAGTTCTATATCAAATTAAGTTCTTTCAAAATCCTATGCGAATCCTATGTTAGGCATTGGATTCCCATAGGACTTTAAAAGAACCTTATTAGTGAGAGTGTTAGTGAGAAGTCATACCTGGAATACTGTAATGAGGGCCTGGGGAAAGTTATCAAAGTTGCTCCTGCGAATCCTGTGGTCAGGGAAGTTGAACTTGCCCCCAAACACCTGCATCCCCAACAGGGAGAAGATGACGATGAATAGGAAGAGGAGCAGGAGCAGAGAGGCGATGGAGGCGATGGAGTTCAGCAAGGACGCCACCAGGTTACTCAGACCAGTCCAGTACCTGATGCGAGAATTACAGTAACATCACATCACACGTGCCGATCACATCGACCCTTAGTTCAATTCAATTCA
Organism: Alosa alosa; assembly: GCF_017589495.1. Taxonomy (NCBI): domain Eukaryota; kingdom Metazoa; phylum Chordata; class Actinopteri; order Clupeiformes; family Clupeidae; genus Alosa; species Alosa alosa. Next base: position 13,814,548 of record NC_063198.1, on the reverse strand, counting down.
GTTTATTCTTTGTCCTAAACGAGCAGTTTGTCTGCAGCAGGAACACATCACATGAAAACGTACGTAACACAGACCACACAACAGTTAAGAATTAACACAAAATAAAAACAGTACATAGACAGTACAAAGGGAAATAAAGGAAATAAAATGACATACACAGTATCATCCCTAGATCTACTTGACTTTTAGGTGGGTTTAGGTTTTACGGCTGTTTCAACTGATATTTTGTTGCCAAAGTCGTGTGAGTATGACCCACAACAGGCATACATAAAAAAATCAATAACCAGCAGAGAGAAAATAGGTCATCTCAGCTGAAGCCTAATACAGAGTCCAGTGTCCAGTTCTGTATCAACACAGGATGTGATATCATTGTCATGCAGTCTAGTAAAGAATGGTCTAGGACGCTAACAATCACGAAAAGTAAATTTCTAAACCCATGAGTGAAAAAGAAGAGAGCAGCGGAGAAATCAAAGAACACACCAGGGTTCCCACTCGAAGTCAAATGTAAAATTCCATGACTTTTCCCTGACTTTCCCTGACAAAAAATGACCTACTATATAATGAATGGTACAATATACCGACCAAAGATTTCAGAGCAGCCACAGAGCGTTCAAGAATCTTTTCCTTTTTTAGAGTGAGATATGAATAAATGGGCATTGAAAAAACAAAGTTGGGCTAACCACAACTACTCAAACAAGCAGTAAAGCTAAGTATAAGTATATAAGTATATATACTCTTTTGATCCCGTGAGGGAAATCTGGTCTCTGAATTTATCCCAATCAGTGAATTAGTGAACCACACTCAGCACACAGTGAACACACAGTGAGGTGAAGCACACACTAATCCCGGCGCAGTGAGCTGCCTGCAACAACAGTGGCGCTCGGGGAGCAGTGAGGGGTTAGGTGCCTTGCTCAAGGGCACTTCAGCCATGCCTACTGGTCGGGTTTCTAACCGGCAACCCTCCGGTTACAAGTCCGAAGCGCTAACCAGTAGGCCACGGCTGCCCCTACACAGCTAATAACCAGATATACACCAATTCTGCGGGGAAATATTTGTGTTAATGTATTTTGGCAAGTAAATTTTAAACTGCTACAATAAAATTCCATGACTTTGCCTCAAGAATGATTCAATTCCCTGACTTTCTATGTCTGGAATAGACTTTCTAAAATTCCATGATATTCCAGAAATTCCATGACCCGTGGGAACCCTGACACACTCACTCCCCCGTGTCACTTCCCTCTTACTTGGTGATCTTGAGGAGCCTGAGGAGCCTGATGCAGCGCAGCACGGAGACGCCTGTGAGGGACATGATATCCATCCGCACCAGGATCAGCTCCAGGATGCCCACGGACACCACGAAGCAGTCAAAGCGGTTAAAGAGGGACATGAAGTATGAAGGCAGGCCCAGGGCGTACATCTTCAGGAACATCTCCACCGCAAAGAGGGACAACAGCACCTTGTTTACATTCTCTGTCAGGAAAAAAAAGGAGATATGACAATATATACAGAAAAATATGCGAGAGGTCAGTTATTCTATTGCTCTTTCAGATTCAGAATCTCTCTTACAATGTGTGTGTGTGTGTGTGTGTGTGTGTGTGTGTGTGTGTGTGTGTGTGTGTGTGTGTGTGTGTGTGTGTGTGTCTGTGTGTCTGTGTGTGTGCTGGCACTTGGATGCATTTTTGGAAATCATGATTTAAACCTCTATATTCAGGAAAGCACTACATAAGTCTATCTGAGCACAACTCTCATACAACAGCTGTGTGAATGTTAACACAATATAGTTTATAGGTTTGAGTTTGACTGGATATAGGTTTGAGTTTGACTGGTTGATTTTTTCTCCGTTCTCTATACCTTGTAGATCGGTGAGGGACTCAGACTGCTGGTGATGCTCTGTTGAGATGGCCAGAGTATTGAAGAACACCACCAGGATGACCAACCAGTAGAAGAGCCGGGACTTGACAAAGGTGCGACACTTCCTCCGGAACACACGGTTATACTGCTTAGCTCGCTTCCTATATGAAAAACAAGAGAGCTCAACTCTTACAGTCTAAACTATACCTTAAATCTTAATTGTGATAAAGTGAGAGATCCATGGCTGTTCCCATTGCTTTGAATGGAATATAGCAGAAGTGTGATTTTGAATGCACTCACAAATAATATAGAAAGCGTTGGATTCCTTCCATACCATACAGACTTTCAGTATCTGACCCTTCCACAAGAGGTAGCAGTCCTACACACAGAAGCACAGAGGTACACATTTCCATTGGCACATTGCATTTCACTTCACTAGGGGTGGAATGTTTTGTATATTTGGTGGTGTGAGTGGTATGTTTGCAGGTGGGAAATTAGGCACAGTTCCAGGTGTGTCACCTTTGCCCTCCTGGTCGTTGTCCATGATCTCAGCCTGGGTGATCCATTCCATGTAGCCCTTCAGGTCCTCGTCCAGCTGCTGGCGTTCTCGTAACATCTGGTACTCACCACTCCTGGAGCTCTTCTCACGCTCCTTAGTAAACTCACTGGAGGGAGAGAGAGAGAGAGAGAGAGAGAGAGAGAGAGAGAGAGAGAGAGAGAGAGAGAGAGAGAGAGAGAGATGAGACAGAGAGACCACATACAATGTCAGAGTCTGTCCTGACCCACACTTCAGAAAAAAATGATGAGACCCTCATTTACATATTGTGTACTCCACAACTCCATTCTTATTCAACTTCTGTGAATATGTTACCAATACAAGTTTCCTTATGCGATTTGCGTTGCATGAGAGAGAGGCAGAAAGAGAGACAATACCCGCACAGGACTCCCAGAACCAGGTTGAGGATGAAGAAGGAGCCAAGCAGAATGAGGGTGACAAAATATATCCAAGGCCACTCAACACCAATGGCATCATTCACCTGTATATGTACACAAACACACACACACACACACACACACACACACACACACACACACACACACACACAAATAGCCATACATTTACACACACATGTACACAGATTTACACATAGACCATGATCAAATGCAAAATAAAACATTATCACTGTGAAACAACTGGATGTTAACAGTACACAGAATTTATAATATCTATTAATACAAGTGAGAGAAACGCTAACCCAGTAGAGCACATCGGTCCAGCCCTGTGTGGTGATGCACTGGTACACGGTCAGCATGGAGAAGCCCAGGTTGTCGAAGTGGGTGATGCCGTTATTGGGGCCAGGCCAGTCCGCCAGGCACTCTGTGCCATTCACGGAGCAGCGGCGGCCATTTCCCGCCTGAGCGCAGGGAGAGGCATTCTCATTCTCCATGGTCGCAATGATACCTGTGCAGAACACGAGAAAGCACAGGGTCAACTCTGTCACACCATACTCAGTAACACTAGACTCAATCAAACCATTCACAGACACTCTATCGTCGGTCCCACTATACTTAACACTAGACTCTGTCCCACCATATGAAGGAACACTATACTCAGTCAAGCCATACTAAGGAACACTTTCCTCTATCCCACCACACTCAACACTACACTCAGTCCCACGATACTCAGTCTCACTATACTCAGTACCACCATACTCAGTAACACTAGACGCAGCTAAATCATGCTCACACACTCATCAGCACACAGGCTTAATGATTCATTATTATTTCTCTCACATTGTGAATTGTTATCTTTGAGACTTCAAGTTTCCTTTAAGTTGCCTTTGTGCCTATTTAAGTTCAAGACCAGCAGTGTTGCGGCTACACAATATGAATTGAAAGTTGTATACAATTAAGTAGCTGGTTTGTTTACTATACTTACGTGTTCCAGTATAGTAGCATGTTTTGTGCATTTTGCACTTGAAGAGGTCAAGTCCAGCGATGGCATATATGGTGACCATGAAGAAAACCAGGAGGGAGATGTGGAACATCGGTAACATGGACTTAAGGATGGAGCTCATCACCACCTGTAGGCCTGGAGGGAAAGGACAAACTTGTGTAAAACAATCTTATCAAAGATCTGAGCAAACATCTGTTTTGAAGAAACTTGTCCTTCTCTGTGCAATCCTAAAAAACTATAAAAAGAAAGGTAAGTGAGGAGATAGAGCGTTTGAGACACACCCAAACAAATATCATTTCATTTGTCTGTAGCTTTGCTCCAGATTTCAATATTTCATATTTCAAGCTTAGCTGAAATCTATAGACACATGTACAGTAATCTTCCCTCAGATAGTCCCAGACTTAAAACCTGAAAGCAAAATAGCAGTCCTTACTGGGCACCCCAGAGACAAGGCGAAGCGGCCTGAGCACCCTGAACGCTCTCAGGGCCTTCATGTCAAAGCCTCCCCCCTTCTGCTCCACGGGCGCCTCCACCCCACTGATGTTGTTGATGAAGTCCACAACAATGGTGAACAGTCTGAGATAACAGCAAGAAAACAGACACAGTAAGAAAAACATGCAGGACAATTAAGAATATATTTTGGGCAGGGTCATAGCAACACACCAGATATATTTATATTTGCTGCAAATATTAATATTGATTGTAATATCCAGTATATCACATGCAACATAAAGTGTGAGTACATATGAATATATTAGTAGTATTGAATAATTTATTTTGTGTAACACGATTCAGAGATGGCAATAATCTGAAACTGACATAATGTGTTATTACCCCATGGTGACAATGACGAAATCCAGTATGTTCCAACAGTTCCGTAAATAAGCGTCTGCATGGAATAGCAACCCATACGCAACAATCTTTAGGAAACATTCCATGGTGAAAATGATCAGGAAGATGTACTCCAAACTTTCCTGTAAGGTGTAAGGCAAAAGAATAGTTGATGATACCACAGGGAGAATGGTATGTCATGCTGGGATACATTTGTGTCAATAATCATTTTATAGTTATCTCTTTAGCTCTGTCTGAAATGGGGACCATAGATTATCCTACTTTCGTCATCCATTCAGCACATACCAAGCAGTTTTCACTGGATCATATCTAGTTTCAAGGGACTAATAGGGCCTAGTTTGCTATTTATTCACACCAGGCATTAATCAAATCACTTTCCATGGCAAAGTTACAAAAAATACATGGGCCCTTGTTATTCTCAAGGCCCCACTGAAAATGTGTTTGACTGGATTCCCAGATCCTATGACAGGCCAGGAATGTTGGGAATGGCTGGGATGGGGAGGGCAGACATGGGAGTCACAGGGAGCCAGGGCAACTTGGAATGGTGGCTTGATCACTCACCATGCCATATTCTCTTTCATTGTGTCTCCCCCCTTCTCACGCAGAGAGGCGGGCAAGAGTTGTTTCGCTGACGAGAGCGCCTCTTGCCCAGAAGTCTTTGTACTATTCTGGGTCACATTACCGTGTTATAAAGATATACGGGTGGAGGAACAAGGGACAACTATGGAGCAGTGGAAAGTAGGAGTCACATCAGTGAAAGAGGGTGATCAACAAATGTGAAAAAGTCTTACACACACACACACACAAACACACACACACACACACACAAACACACACACACACACACTACTCCACCGAAACATACACAGAAACACAGAAATGTATGCACACACACATATTAGAACATATAGCACACACACACACACACACACACACACACACACACACACACACACACACACACACACACACACTCACAAACATAGACACAGACATATATACTGTGCAGCAATTGCACAACACAGGCAAACACATGTTGGCCATTAATATCATCATTACGCACCACAACAGAAGTGCCCCCACGTTCTCTCACACTCATTCACTATGCACGCTCGCATTTACAGTAGCCGACACACTCCATAAGTATTCCCAGCCATGCAGAACTAACCCTCCTCACACACACATATTGATTACGGTAGAGGCCGTTGTGGCGTCATCCCATACTCTCTCAGTGTGCAGTGGGCATTCAGTCTGGCTCTAAATAGAAAGCCATTGGGATGCATAGGCCAGTGGAGGACTGCAATGGGCACCTGCTCCAATCAATCACCAGGGTCAAGGTCATAATGGATGGGCCTTCGCATGCCACCAACACCCGTGTGTGCACACACACACACATGCACAGGCATAGGCACACACACACAGGCACACACACACATGCGCACACGCATACAGTACACACACACGCACACGCACACGCACACACACCACAAAGGGGGATTTTTTTATAAGCCCCTTGGCAACACTCGGAGTGTTAACAAAGTCTCTCTGCCATGTCATTTGTCAAGATGTGGGTCAGTAGCCAGAGCATGATGATACTATCATCTCAGGCACTCTCTGAGCAGCGCTGGGATGCCCGACGCACCCCTATACGGATAGGGATATTTTAGCAAGGTCTAATAACAAAAGAGCTTCAGCTCCGTGAAAGTTTTTCAGGGCTTAAGTGAGGGAGGCTTGCCTTACAGAGGGTTGCTTTAGATGTGTAAATCAAGGTCTGCTCATGTGTACAGACAAACAGACTTTTTGGATCGAAAGTTTAAAACAAATTTATGTTCATTTAACTGTTGACACAACTGTTGACTGATTTCTTCTAAAGCATTTGGAGGCCATGCTTTTAGGGTACTGAGTTGTTCAGACAACATACTCTACCCATACAAATACTCAGTCTAGTAGTGACCGTTTAGCTAAAACTACTGCTTACTTTCATTTAAAAAGTCTACCGTGGCTATTCAGGTACCGTACCACCCAATAATTAGGACCAAATTGTCACACTCTATACTGTAAAAGTGTGAAGACATAATCTAAATACAAACTATAAATTGCAGGGCCGCTTGTGAAAATATCATCGTCTCCAATGTCTTTCTGTGTGTAGCTCTGAGTGATTTGATCTAGCTGGGCTCGTGCAGGGCGTGTTGACTCAGTGATGAATCACCATTTCAATACTTCCACAGTGAGCTTTGATCCCCCCCCCCCCTCTGCTGTCCCTCTTCATCCAAGCGTCCAATCTGTCTTTCCCAACCTGATCGTCAGTGGCCCTCGGTAGGAGGCTTACGTGGGGTCGGATTGATCGTATGTCAGAATATCCAGCAGTGTGGTTAGCTTTCAGCAACAGTTGATTTATCGTAAAAGATTAGATTGTTTTATAATAATAGATCAGTTACATGTCCATTTGTCAGTTACATGTCGAGTTTTCTCATGTTGATCTTGTATTTACCGTATTTTGGAACTTCATGTTATTCCTCAAAACTTTATCCAGTATTTGAGTGAGCATTGGGTTTGGGTCACGTCTGAGTGCCCTGCTAAGCCAGGTGCAAAGGTCAGGCTTCTGAACTCACTAGGTTACTGTTGGTGTTGTTGGTGTCCTCCTCAGGCATGGGCATGAACACTGCCAATGCCACACAGTTGGCAAAGATGGTCAGCAGGATGATGATCTCAAAGGGTCTGAGGAGTATGGTTAGGGCAAAAAGGAAGGAAGGAAGGAACTGTGTACAGAAAACAACTTTTTCAGCACTTGGGAAGAATGTCTTTTTTTACATACAGTCACCTATGTCACAAGATCCTGCTTCATTTTTGTGATAGTTATAGGTATGAATGTTAAAATGTAGGTGTTTAGCTGAGTGAATAAATACATTGGTATTTGTTTATTTTCTTATAACTTATAGTTAGGCCATACAATTTGTACTGATTTAGACTGGTATCCTTTGGTATCTCAAAAGATCAGGTTATTCTTAATCAACTTGACACAGCTTTTGAATGAACTTTCCATTAAAGAGGGAGTTAGTAACAAAAATGAAAATATTTCTGAATGGTGTAGAATGGTGTCAAATATTTTCTAAAATGGTGCTCTGACTCTGAAGGCTTGATGAATAAACTGGGTGTAACTGTGTACTTAACACTCTTTATTAAACTTTCTTTTCTCTGTTATCTTCTCTATGTATTTCTACATGTACAGGCGCTCTAAAATAGTTAGAAATACAAAACTTTTATGACCTGTAAGTATCAATATGGACAGTAGACTAAGGAATAGTTGCCAACTACTTTCTTTTAAACATAATCATATTTCTTTAAGTTTGCAAGTATTTCATTTTTCTCCACAAGAATAAATGGTATCTTTAAATATTGCCTTCCACTCAAACTTTTGACTGTCACTAAATCATACAATAAAACCTGTAAGGTCAAAACTGGATCCCTTTAACTGGGATGTGACCTCTTTGTCTAAGCATGTTTGGTTAACTGAAATGATTTTATGAGCTCCTAAGTTCAATGTCTTTTGTGTGTGTGTGTGTGTGTGTGTGTGTGTGTGTGTGTGTGTGTGTGTGTGTGTGTGTTTGTGTGTGCGTCCACCTAGAGAGCTGTGTGAGAGACAGCATTCTATCAGCTTAGCGTATCTGTTTTTAGGCTCTGACTTCTACAGACAGCTGCCTACCCTCAGAATACATGGACTACAACCAACTCACCTACATTTTTGCCTAAAGAAAGTCTAAAATTCAGTTACAAACTCATACCTTCATTAACTCTTTACCGTTAGATGTCTGCATAAGTCAGCGCAAGACCCTATCACACACTGCAAATAATGTTTTTTTTAATGCTCTCTATTATGGTCTAATTCACTGGTTTACTGATTTCATTCATTAAGTTCATTATGCTAACCCCTTACTGTTAAAAGTTATAAATTAACATAAGACACAATCATATATACTGTAAAAAATAATGTGCTATGACTCTTGATAAGAGTCTGAGTTACTGAGCCTTAATAAACCCTTTATCAGTTTATTTTTCTAACAGCAAATTTAAACAAGTATTCATTACTTAACTTGTTATCACATTTCTACCAACCCATTAATGGTCTGTGATAAATGACTGACTGAGTGACTGAATGAGTGACTGACTGTGCTGCCAGTGTCAGATTGACTCTGCTGGCCACAGCTCATCTCAGGTCACTCTTAAGGCTAAGCAGATGATATAGTGTCAGTGTAAGGATACTTCCACTCCACGATCTGGATGCAGGCCTTGCGGAAGGGATTCTTCAGCGTGAGGAAGAAAAGGGAGCGCACAGGTCGGGGGTTGCCGCCCGTGGCCTGCATCTTCTTCAGCTTCTCCCGCTGCTTCCTCTTCAGTGTCTCCTCATCCATGATGAAGGACTTCATGTTGGGGTCATTGCCGCCCTCCATGTTGGCCAGAGTCTTGGAGGCTTCACTTCAACTCACCGTCTGTGGTCACCTGTAATCCGGGTCTGGTTTATGAAAGATCTCCTTCTCCTCCCTGAAAGGGCCACAGGTCCCTGGTAGGTTGTGTCTTTCTTGTATCACCAAAAGAAGAATGCCCACCACCTCACCAAAAACAATCCCTCCAACCCTTTCTTCTTAAAGTTGATCTCCTACTCTTTCCGACTCTCTCTCTCTTTCCGCCTCTCTCTCTCTCTCGGTCCTCCAACGGTTCCCCAGTGTGTTGTCGTTGTCCTCACCTCGACTCCTTCACCAGACTGACTGACCAGTCCTCAGACTGACTGAGTGAGGGGACTGCTCTTGACTGTGGGGTTACTGGTTGGGAGAACAGTTGCTCAGCATGGAGAATAAATATAGACAATAAGTGTCAACTGGCTGGGGGTGGTGGTGGTGGGAAGGGGGCTTGGATTTTTTTTGTGGGGGGAACTACATGAAAGGCTCGCTGTAAATAGGTTGAGGGTTAGTTGAATGTGTGTGTGTGTCTTTGTGGTGGTGGTGGTGGGTTTAAAACTGTCATGTCAAACCAATGGTGTTCCTTCATAGGCTAGCATTATAGCCTGTGTTCGTTTCATTAGTGGGGGGAAATAATTCGGTGCCACTCAACTGATTGGCTAATCATTGGTATGCCTTTCCATTGGCCACTCAAACCATGGTGTCACCTTGCGGGTGAAACTGGATCACAGCTTCCTCATTGGCCGGTCGGGGGCCCTCAATGACATTTCATTGGCTACTAAACACTACACTACGCACACAGGCTTCTAGGAAGGGAATTTGCTGTGCTGTCGCACTCAACACTAAGACCAGAGATTCCATTGATAGTATGTGCTTAAATGGACACCGTTGGTAATTACATTTTTGCTAAATGTGTGTCAGCATTTCAAGGCTTTATGGTTCCACTAAAATATACCCTCGAGCCTCAAGTGATCCCATGTTGTCTTTATCAGAAGCAGATATATTTGGTAACAGCTGGTGCTGGTGAATAAAAACTGAATGTAAAGCATGCTGATGCTCAACTAGGGGACTTTTCCCGCCATGGGAGACAGTGCTACTAATAACATTGGCTGACTCACAAATGTGCTTTATCACTTGGTGCCACAATGATCCCGCTGTAAGCAGGTGACCACTTCTTGCAAGTGCTAAATTGTCTTTCTGATATTATACCCTTTATCAGATGTAGTAGTTCTGGTTCTAAGATGATCTGGCATATCCACATCTGGCAATCCAAGCCAGGACTACTCCAGAGGTTCTGTTGGGGTATGCTAAAAGGTTATCAAACTTGAAAGTCTGGACCAAGGTCCGAACCAACGTTCATATGTGAAAATGCTCTAAAACGGTCACTTTTTCAGCAGTAGGCCCTATTGTGGCCTTGACTGCAGCAGTCACCTAGAGCCAGCTGATGGCAGTGTTGTACTATCACATCACACAGGTCCTCAGAGAAAAGGCAGATTAGGGCAAGTTTGAGGTAACACTTGTTGTAAATTCATTTAATTTCTAGAAACCTTTGAAAAACTGAATGTTCACAGAATAGACAGAGGCATTGATAACTATAGCCTATGAGAAGCACAGAAAAAGTAATTGGTACAGGATTAAATACTGAATGAGTTTTTTTTCCAAAGGTCTCAATAGCCTAGAAAGCATCCAAATGTGAAGCTCCTTCTTAAAATCTAGTTTCTAGAATAAGTTAAATCCACAAAACAAAAGTGAATGTTCAACTGGGATAGGCCTAAGTTAGCTACATTCCCGACCCCTCAGTATCCTCGCAGTAGAGTCCAGGAGAAGAAGGCAGAGACAACGACCGCGTTGATCCTCCATCGCTGTCTCCTAAGACGTCGACCTTGAGGTGAGAATTGAATTTCTCCCGAGCTCCCTCTCGTCTCTCCCCCTCCACCAAACCTTGCAGGTACTTGATGTAGCGGATGGCGGCGCGAAGAGTCTCCACTTTGCTCAGGCGCTTCTCGCCGGTGCTTCCAGGTAGATGGTCCCTTAGCTTAGCATAGCCCTGGTTAACGCACTTGACACGCTGACGCTCTCGTTCATTGCGTTTCTGGATGAAGGCAGGTTCGAACGGGCACTCGTACACGCCAAATCGCCCGTGAAAAGGGGGCAAATAGGGGATAAGAGTGGAGGTGTTTCGGTATGAGTTTTCATAAAATCCAGGGTCTACACCTGTCGGAAAGAAGAGGAAGGGCACGGTGCGCGTGAACACCTCAGCGCTGGTATGAGGATGACCACCATGTGCACCAGGCGGAGACATACCATATTGTAGACTGGCCTTATTATAGAGGTCAGGTCGCTGCTCAAATGTGTGGGAAAAGGTGTTCATGTTGACCCAAGTAAGTTGACTCCAGTGTGTGACTTAGTTTAAATCTACCTCACTCAGATTCAGACTGGTCCTTGTCTGATGCTATTTCAGTCATCCAGCATTTACAATAAAATTGTAATGCGAAAGACAAACGTTCCTATCACAGAAAAATACATTGTTGCACTTGTCATGTGAATTTCATCAGGGAAAAACCTTTCACAGTGAATACATGGGGTTGATACAGTATTTGAGAAACGTTTTTAAGTGATTATGATGTCAGGACAACTGAGTTAAGTCTTCTAAACATTTCCCTCCGGTGATAATGGGTGTTATAGGCTATTCATGCTGGGAGAGAATGGCGAGTCGACCATCATCATCTTTTCCATGCACAATTGCTGATGTTTGTAGGCTGCAAAAAAGCAGAAAAAAAATACTCAGTCAGACAGTCACAGTGTGAATAAGCACATATTAATCATGACATTTGTATGAAGACAATAGAAATTCAAGCAATTACATCATAATCCACTTATTTTACAAAATAACAAGTTATAGCTCTAATGTATTCAAAGAATATTTTCTGTCAAAAATCAGACAAATCTGTTTAGAGGATAGGCTATGGCCTGACTGGGATCCTTCATTTTATGGATTAGATTAAAATACTGTTTGCATGCTTCTTTTCCTCACACTCAACCATGTCTTTCCTGGCTTCTTCAAAGATGGACTTTAAAAGAACACATTAAATAGTGAAGCTCCAAAGAGAATAGTGATTTCCCTTTATAATCTTTAAATGAGTTTTAAGCTCTCTCTTCTCCCCTCTCTCCCTTACCAAGAAGACACCCTTAGCTGCCAGAAGAGAGAGGAGGCCAACAAGCGGAATTCCCCACTCTCCTTTAAAGGGGTGTAAGGTTTCTTTTAGAGCAAACCCCATGCTTTAAAAAAAATCCACCTTCATCCCAATTAACCGCTTTTTAAGCAAAGGTCGTTTGTTGGATAATCTACACATAGTATACTTTATTTCATGTGAAAACAAAGAGTCTTTGAAGACTGAAGGCATCAGTCAGTGTATTGAGGGAGTTTTCAAACCGTTGATGTATTAATGTCTAGAATAAATTAATAGACAAAAACATAGTATAGCACAGCAGGAACAATTTTGTCATGATGCATGAGGATACCTGTTGAAGGTGTGTCAATCATAGCAAAAGAAACCAGAGGTAAATAACCATATGAGTAAAGATCACATTATATTTTACACATGCATGTTAAGTTCAAGCATAGATGAATATAAAGACTTATCTTGAATATAAAGACTTTTCTCAAGTTGAATAAAATTGATGAAACACATAACACTATAAAACTTACCTGACACAGGTGTGGATCAGAGCACATAGCCATCTTTAGAGAGGAGAATCAGATGGGAATTCAGCTTGTATCCTGAATTGGCTTCTTTTACCTGTGGCCTCCCTGATGTGTTCTCCACTGCAGCAGCCAGTGGTGAACCTTCTTACCTCTTACTCTACCGTACCACACCCCTTCAGACAGGACGTCACAGAGGAAGTGTTTACCTCGTAATCTCTGTGTGTACGTGTGTGTCTGTGTGGGTGTGTGTGTGTGTGTGTGTGTGTGTGTGTGTGTGCCTGCGTTTGTGTGTGTGGGTGTGTGTGTGTGTCTGCACACATAGTGGCTATATGTGTGTATGCATGTGTCACTAAGCGTGTGGGAGTGTGTGTTTGTGTGTGTGTGTTTATCTGCTCATGTAGTGGTTGTGTGTTTGTATGTGTTTGTCACTATGTGCATGTGTGTGTATGTGTTTGTGTGGCTATGAATGTTTGTATATGTAAGCACCAATTTCAAAGAGGGGATGTTTGTCAAACTAGAAGTGGTGTTTCATCTGTTTAAATCTAAGGATTTCCAGTAACTGAATGCAAACTCTTGCAGTTGGGTTTTGGTCTGAAATAACCCATAACATCCCATATGAAACATGAGCAATACCCTGTCTGCTACAAGTGAAAAAGTTAATATTATATTCATGTCAGCATTATTCTGTAACAAGTAATCAAATATTGCCAGCACACACCTCATTTTAGTATCTGTCCCATCTCTCAATCAAATGTATACAGGAAACATTATAATGGTAATGACAAATAGCTTATTTCATGATTAAAAATGCATCAAAACCTTACCATACTTGAAAGATTACTGCACTTGAAGATTAAATATTGAGAGGAAGTTCTTTTCTCATTTACCATTTTGGCAAAGAACTGGATCAAAGCAGGAAGCTTGAAAAGGAGATAATATATGTTGTGGCCGTTTTAATGAAGCCCCTAAGAGTCTCTCAAATAGAATCATGGCCTGACTTCAGTAAGAACCCAACCCTCAATAATCTCTTGTCTGAGTGTCTGAAATCCAAGATAATAACAGAGATTTGAACTCGGTGGATCAGAGGAGGGTCTATGTTTATATTCACAATGGCTGGATGATCTTCAAATACATTATAAAAATCAATAAATCATTGACAGATGCACCATTAATAAAGTTAAGAAAATAAATAAATAAAAAAACAATGGTTATGTAATGAACATCACGAAATGTCAGGCCCCTCTGTCTTGATTTGTTTCCTGGTAAAAAATACAACACAATCTATGCCATTTGAAGAACACTCAAATGGTCCAAGCAGATTGGACAATCACCAGCACGACACACATACAGTGTTTCACTGTTGACCAACTCTTTCCTGGTTGGTTCCCTACTAATGTTTTCCTTTAAATATCATGAATTATCTACGGTCCAAGCCAGGCCATTGTCTTTGTTTTTGTTTTTGTTGTATTAATCAAAGCACACACCCAGGGCGGCGCTGTGGCACAACTGGCTGCAGTGCCCGTACCGCTTTTGGATCCAGGTGGCCACAGAAACCCGGGTTTGAGTCTGACCCGGGTCATATCCAGATCTCACCCCATCTATCTCTCTGCCTTTTGCTTCCTGTCAGTTTTCACTGTCTCATCTGAATAAAGGTAAAAAAGCCCAAAAATATACTTTAAAAAAGCACACACTCAGTTGTCATGCCATCAGACATTTACATTTCCAATTGCTGTTTTTTTTACAGGAAAGGTCAGGTAGATACATGCTACAGCAGGGTATTAGGTTGCACTCATGACTGCGTCAACTTCAGATCAAACGCAGACGGAACTTAGAGGCCCCCCTCCCTTCCCGGACATCAATCATTGTGCAGTGTCAACAAATGGGGACTTAACTGCCTTGCCTCCCAAAACATGAGCATCTCTTTGAGTTACCGCTTGTCATGTTCCTAAGGGAAGCCTGTGTCTGGTCCATCGTCTGTAACGCATGGCCCAGCAGCTGTTGCCAGACACGGTGCATTTATGTCATGACAGAAAAACACAACAGAAAATACAAATGTTGTCAAATAAGTAGGCTATAAATACATTTGATTTTTGTGATATTATTTTTTGTAATACTGAATCCAAAAACACTGTTTGTGGCAGAAAGTGGCTCATTTTGTGTTGTGTTTATGTAAAGCCCTTACCACTATAGATAGCAGTCCAATATAACATAAATTGACACAGGAAGTAGCTTAAATGCACACTGCTGACAGTAGTATTTCCTGAAATTACCAGATTGCCAGATTCTCACCAATGCACCGTCTCAATAATACACCCTTTAGTAATTTTAGTTTGTAATTTTACAACTGCAACCATGGGCGGATTATGAACTTTCGGGCCCCTGGGCCCAGATGTATTAAGGGCCCCCCACTTATTGTCGTATATGTGAGAGGGGGGATTTGGGGGCCCTCCCCCAGAAATTTTTAAATTTTTTTGATGTGATTTCCTGTATTCTGGTGCATTTTGGGGATGGCCAATACTAAATTTAATCAGATTCATAGCCTTCATCCTGATTTGTTGATATTGAGGCAATGATTCCATGCAAAGGCTTGGGCTTCAGGGCCCCCTGACCCCTTGGGCCCCTGGGCCCGGTAGGCCCGTGCAGTAATCCATCCCTGACTGCAACTTACTGAAGTGTAGATAGTTGCTTTCAACAAAATCACAGTACATGCAGGGAATAAACATTATAGTCATCACAGTTAGCAGTCATAGCAGAACCATCCTCTCATGGTAACACACATGTTGTGTAACCAACTGGCAGGAAAGAACATTATGATTATTTTTTGTGTCATTGAACATCAGTACTGCTGTTGATTGACATTCTGTCTTTGTTTTGCGCTCAACATTCCTTTTGCTTGGTACAAAACATCTCTGTGTACGCTCTCTGTGTGATTTTCGAAAAGATTTTGTATTCTCATTTGTGTGTGGAGCTGTAAGCTCATAGCGCCTAATCTGTGCCATGGTCTGATGATCTTCTGTCACTTCAGGGAAGAGAGATGTAAACAGACTCGCAGAGAATGAGTGGAAAGTGTTGTGAACACTCCTGCTGCCAGCCACGCAATCACACCAACCCAAACACAACCACCTCATGTGTTTACGGTTAAAGAGTCTGAAGTACACACACAAAAACACACACACACACACACACACACACACACACACATACACATACATACACAGGGCTGTCTGTCAACAGCGGCGGATACAAAAACAAGAAAACTGCTTAAGTTGAGGAACAAGCCAAAATACACTAAACTCCACCTCCACCCCCCCCCCACACACACACATTTTCACTCAGTCAGCCCTCTGCTCCATACCTCACTCCCCTCCACCCCAAAGTCTTTGACTCACTGAGTGAGCCATCTCCTCATCTGTCAGCCCTCGTGGAGGATCTTTGCTGTGTTCCAGCACCCATCCGTCTGTGTGGAGAGTGTCAGCCACAGCTGGCGCAGAGCCCAGAGAGGGAGACTGAGACAGGGAGGAAGGAACTGCTGCCTGAAGGAGAATGTGGAGGAGGAAGTGATAGAGGAGGTGGTTGGAGGTGGTGATGTGGTTGGGATGGGAAAGGTTGATTTGTATAAAAAAATCATACTGACTGATCACTCTGTTTACAGTGTTTGTCTGGGGTGGGGATGGGGTGGTTAAAGGTACAACTAAATACTGTTTAGACTGTTTGTGTAATAATAGTGACAAGTTCTGTATGTACTAAAATAGATTCAGTAGTAGCTTATAGATGAATTTGGTACAGGTATGTTTTAGGTGACTGATGACTGCTATATAGCATATGTGTTTATCCAAAGTGACATAGACGCACAACAGTTAGAAGTGAATGTGATTCATCCAATTGTCCAGTGGTGATACTACCATACAATGTTTTTCAGTGGTCAGAATGCATATTCCTAAATTGTTTTCTTTGTGAGATTTTGTCAAGTGTTTATTGACAGTAAGCTTGTGAACCCTCCCATTTCACCCTGATTGTAGTTTGGTGGTCAGGTGTTTTGCCTGTAAGTGCAGTGTGCTTTGGGTGAGTGTGGGCAGGAGGTGAGTTGGAGAGAGGCAGGAGGCTCCACTTGACTAGATGACAGATTAAACTGCATGCCAGCACAGGGCTATCATCTAGCTACGTTAATGTGTCTGAGCATCGAATGCACAGAAGAGGGCCAGTGCAGGTGTGTGAGGAGAACCTCAGCCAGGTGCGCCACCTAAATACAAACACACACCCCTCACAGGCACAAGAATGCAACCAGACAGACAGACATATAAACTCACACAGAAACAAACTCTTTTGCATGTACACATGATTATGCTGTCATGATCCTGTCTTTTTTCCTCGAATGACCATATAATACATGAAATAGCTAGTGTTGATGTAGGTCTAATCAAGTAAGCATCTCAGGGATGTATAGAGACTGTTTGTGCTTGTATCACACATGAATATGCATGTGTCAATATTTGATCGTCAGTGTGCATGTGTGGATTCTATGTACAGTATACACAGAATATGTTTTAAGATTTTTTACCTTACATTCCATGTACTTCAATAATGTACTCTCTCTCTCTCTGTGTGTGTGTGTGTGTGAGAGAGAGAGTGTGTGTGTGTGTGTGTAGTGACAGTACCGGAGGTTAGATCACTGCACCGTCCCCTGACAGGGTGTAGACAGCCAGGTAGTCTCATAACTGCCTGTAGGGTCTCACACAGGAAAGCTCAGAGACACCATCAAACCAAACATTATAGCTGGAGTGCTTCAAGCTCTTCAGGAAGTTGGAGTTGGAAACTATCTGTGACAAGGCACTCAGATGTTTATTGTCATCTATGCACAATCAGTGAGCTGTATTATTTCAGCATGTAATTTTAATTAGACGGTCTTCAAATCAGCCTGCTGCTGATTAACATGTTCAACTAAAGACATGATGACCCTGAATACATAGAGCTCAGACGGCATATTTTTGCACCATGTTTTAGTTTTGAAATGAAATGAACTTGAAATGTTGAAAATATATTGAAATATGATATATTGAAAATAATTTTGTGTTTGTGATCCTGTGTGATAGGATCCCCTCTCCTTTCCTCTATACTCCCCTCTCATCTTCTCTACTCTCCTCCCCTCTTCTGTCCTCCCTTCTTCTCTACTCTACTCTCCTCCCCTCTCCTCTACTCCCCTCTTTTTCTTCTCCTCTACTCCCCTCTTCTTTCTTTTCTTCCTCTCTTCTCTCCTTTCCTCTCTTCCCCTCCTCTCAGTTGGGTTGCTCAGTCGTGCACGCTCACGTTGTCCTGTCTTCTGTAATTATGTCAGGCTCATCTGCTTGCTGCCTCTTGTTTGATCCATGTTTGAACTGTCCACATGTGTTTCCTGAGGATTATATTAAATTTTATATTGGACTGTACAGTATACTGTAACTGTACTGTAATTATGGTGTGTGTGTATGTGTGTGTGTGTGTGTTTGTGTTTGTGTTTGTTTGTTTGTGTACAGAAGAGAAATAAGTCACACCCAGTTACAGGGATGCAGCCAAGTCCAGGCAGGGATGGGCAGTATTTATGATACATGTATTTATATAATACATATTTCAAATACAAAATAGTATTTTGCTATTTGTATTTGGGTTGCAGAAAATGGCTTCGTATTTTGTATAATACTTTATAGGTGTATATTTTTGTAGTTAGTACTGCCAAATATCTTTGGTAAAACAAATACTTTTGGTGATGTGATGACATCATAAAAGTGCAAAACAATAAATATAGCCTCTGACTGGTGCTGATTTAGTAATTTGGTCAAACTTGTTGTGATCAGAATATTGAGATTAGCTGTACCTTCACAAAACCCCTGTGCTCAAATCCAAACAATGTCTTCAGGTCATTCACAAAGCAATCCAAATGAAAACACTACTGAGCAGTCATTGTACACTATCAAGAAATGGACAACAGTGCTCAGGGCAGAGCATATAGCAGTTTTTTTCAATTGTTTACAAGCAATTTTGAAAACTCGGGTTCTTTTTTCAAAATATAATCACAATTATCCAAACACCACACTCAATTTGCACAATAGATTGTTTGCAAAATGACACACTTCAGTCAAAACATACACACTTCAGTCAAAACATATACACATATTTGTGAAAATGCTATTAGTTTTCATTTAACTAACACAGTCCTCAATGAGCAGACACTATTGCCGCCAGTTCCACACTACTGTGATAAATAAAAAACACATTTGTAAAAAAACTAATTTTAGGATATAGCATGTGCTAGATTTTTGGCCAGACATTGTAAGGGATAATTTAGATGACAATTGTGACAAACCCACAACATTCTTCATGATTAGTTTGAGATATACTGTAGGGAGAATGTACACAAATAACCTACCAAGCACTGCACAACCCCGATGCTGCAGACTGAATATTTATAATATATTTATTTCAATACTTACAGTATTTCTTACCATAATCAGTTACAGTAATCAACCAACAATGAAATCAATGAAACAAATAAAATCTGTAGACAAAAAAAAATACTGCATGAAGTACATACACTTTGACTCTGAAGAAAAACTAAGCAACAAGAATAGTGTAACTATTCATCATCTCTCTGTCTGCCTCTTCCTCTCCTTCTCTCCTCTTCCTCTACCTGGGCCTCCTCCTCTACCTTCTTCTCCTCTTCCTCTACCTCCTTCATCTCCTCTTTGAGCTCCCACTCTCATTCTCACTCTTCTTCTTCTAGCTCCTTCCATTTTTTTTGAAGGCAGGTGATCTCAATTGCTGCCTTTTATAGCACACCTGAGTGCTGTGTTTTAAAATTAGCACATGTGTGCTTCCACAACTGGTGGATGTGATTATCCAATTTGTTCATTAGTGTGGTCATTGGCAATATAGGGCTTTGTAATGACAAGGAAGTAACCTCACAATCCTTATCTGTGTCTAAGGTGTGTTTTACAAATCACTGTGTGTAATGGTTTGCAAAAAGGTGAAGTTGTGTGTAACCTTGTGCTAATCTGTGGAGGTGTTTTGCTCCTTGGAGTAGAATTTGTGTGGAAATTTGTATTTTAGTGTGCAAACAATTGTAAAAAACTGTAGATTAAGGAGAAATGATAATTCTTTACAATACAGTAAATGTATTTTGCATCTAAAAACAAAACAAAATAAGAAAACAAAGCAAAAAAGATTTAATAACTCGGTGGATTCAACATTTAGGCTACTGTAAATTAGTATTGGAACAGGTACTGGAAAAGACGGAACTTTCAGTAAATGAGAAGTACATTACTGTCTGTTCTCTAAATGCCTCACTGATAGTTTCTATCCAATGTTGATATGATTGTATAGTATTGGTTGTGTCACGTCATATGAAACAAGTGTGATCAATTTTGAGTCATGTTTAACTGTGCTTTACTTTTTGCCACTTGTGTTACCATTATGCATCCCAAGCCTCACAATGCAAAATGTGTTTTATTGCATGAGAATGTTAGGCGTTTTGCAAAAACAGTCAATGACATCTGCAAATTGTGTTTTACTAGGTGAAAACTGGTTTTGCCAAAAGAGTGATCAATTCAATAAATATGTTCAATGGTTCAGAGAATGTGTGTTTTAGCAATTGTGAAAAACTCTAACATGATCATCCCATTGGAACACATGGAACCGGTTGTGGTTGCACCGCAACATTTCTCAAAGGTTGCCCCTTGTTTCACCTAAAGCAACACGATGAAAAATTCATGTGTGTGCCCTTTGGCGTCAATAACAGCATTTAACCAGTTAGTTAAAACCTAACAAAAAGCGTCATGATCCTACCTGATCAACAGTGTTAGTATAATATCAAGCATTCTGGGCATGTTGACAATGTCAGAGACTTTATTCTCCGTGTTATGTCAGTGTATGATTTGGAAACCGTTATTTTAAGGTGATCATCTGAATTGGGTTGCTTTAAGCCCACATTCTGTGGCTCTCAATAGGTTCGTTGGTTGGTTTGTACCACTTGACAAGTTCAGTTCTCACTTTTTGAGTGCATCTCTGATACAGCATTTAGGCTATGAGATGTAACTGGCAGGTCAGGATAGTTGATCTGTTGTCTGTTTGCAGATTTATGGCATGTCTCAGGTAGAGAAAAGCTGTTGCTCTCAAACACTGCCCACTTAATCAACAGTCAGTGTACTGATGAAGGAATAGATTAAATAGACAGATGTGGAAGGTTTGCAGAGTGATTTCATGCTACCTTTAATGAGTATTTTTAGTAATTTTAAAATACATGGTGTGGGCACTTTATTTGATAGTTTATTTTGATAAACTTAAAATTAGGGCATTTGACATTTTATTTTAAAATACATTTGATGTATTTTTGCCCATCCTGGCCCTTAGGTAGTGCTTAACTCCTTCTTAAAGTACATTAGCTTGTCTTGGCGGTTTGAGTTTGTAGATGTTTCCATTAGTTTTGAAGATTGCTGTCAGGAGTGAAGGATGTTATTAGTGTGGTAGATACAGAAATGTTCTGGATCAGATTGCAAATCCTCTCATGTCAGAATTATTGTAAAACTAATCCTCCCCTCCATGAAGGGAAGGATAAACATACAAATGCTAACAATACCATCACAAATCACACACACACACACACACACACACACACACAGCATTAATTCCTGCAGGCACCCCTGCACACACACACACACACACACACACACATGCTTGTCTGTACAATTATAATTTAGGACTCACATCATCAACTCTTCAAAAGCAAAGGAAAATAACACAAAAAGGCCTCAGGGGTACAAGCCAAGGAAACACATAGCACGTCTCTCTGTCTCTGTCTCTCTCTCTCTCTCTCTCTCTCTCTCTCTTTATGGCTGGGTTTGTTTCATAGATTTGATTAAGTGAGGGGGAAATATGATAAACCAGGCTCAGGTCATAACAGGCTGCAGTTGATCTGAAGTGTCCTCGGGCAGTGGGATCGTTAAATGCCGTCACCTCGCGAAGCAGTGAAGAAAACACACCATGCCGCTGCTGTCATCATCTCACCCTTTATCTGATGAAGACTATGCCTCTGGGGCAGTTTGAGTCGATGATCAGACCAGAAATGGGGATTCACAGGTACACAAACCACTTACCAGTGGACAAAGACACCAACACAGACTCACACACACACACACACACACACACACACACACACACACACACATACAAATACACACATTCCTTCATTCACAAATGCAATATAAAAGTTAAATAAAACCCTTTTTTGTGTTTTTGTGTTCTTTTATCATGTTACTTTTCTAGAGATTCAACTACAAATTCATGCAAATAGCACCCTCTAGTGTAATACATTTGTAATAGCCTTTTTTTAGAGTGAAGTGGGTTGAGGATGAGAGCTTTGTGATGCTTACCATGGGTGGCGCTGGAGCTCTGCAGCTGACAGGATACGTGGAGGCTTGCTAAGAGAGGTCGGGGAGAAAGAAAAAAAGAGAAGCTGTGGTTAAGAAGGTGAAGAAGAAAAGAAAAACAAACGATTAACACCAACATGCACTGAGGGTTCTTTCGACCGTTATGGAGCTTCGCGCGGAACTACTAAAGTCAATCTGGCATGCCTTCACCTCGCTAGACGTGGGAGAGAGCGGCAAAGTGTCTAAGTCCCAGCTAAAGGTGAGGGGTCAGTGGTAGGCAGTAGCCTAGTCAAGGGACAGGTGGATATGTCGCGCAGGGCAAAGGGCACTGGTGAAATGTAGCCGATATTATTTATAACTCCCGTGTAATGAGGGGAGTGTCACTTGTGTAGGATATCTATTTCTTTGCTCTTTGTGATATTCTATGTGACTGTAAGACGCCACACCTGGGAGAGATTTTGAAATTAAAGAAAAAATGTCCTTAAATGGCGTTATTTTAATTATTAGGGCTACTGTTTATTGTGAGATTATTTTAGAAAATTTAGACTGTAGGCCTAGGCTAATTAAGCCTGTAGGTTATATGGAATTGTTTTTGAAATTGGTTAGATAGGTTGAAAGTAAGAATATATTTTAATTTTACCACTCTTAGGTAGCCTACATATTCCTGGCATTGGTCTTCTCACAAAGCTTGATTTGCTAGCTTTTTGGTGTTGTTTTTATTTGAAAGTTGTGGTGCACTGTTGTTACTACATGTTGATGCGATCTGTGATGTGACAGGATGCAAAACCAGGTCTTACAGAAGACATAAAACTGAAACTGGGAGTGCATAACACAAAAAAAAAAAGAGTAATGGTAAGGTTTAGCCACTACACTTGCTTGTATTAAGAAATATATAATAGATCATGGCAGAAAATGAGTTAGGCTATGTATACATGCCAGACTTATAAGCAGATAACAAATCATTGGGAAATCCATTATTAGAGACACAAAATGGGGCAATAGTGGTCTCTTATGTAAGTTTTTGTCATAAACTTGTCTACATTAATGTAAGCACATTATGATAATATAAAATCATTGTAAGGGAGAATGAAAAAAATACAATTTGTTTGTGTGCTTGATTACAGTAAGTAGGCCATGTTTTTTGTGGGAGTGCCAGAGTAGGCACATAGTAGAGTTTAAGAGAATGTGTGTGTGTGTGTGTGTCTGTGTGTGTGTGTCTGTCTGTCTGTCATGTATATGTGTATTTGTGTCTCTGTGTGCTTGTGTCTGTGTTTGTGTGTGTGTGTGTGTGTGTGTGTGTGTGTGTGTCTGTCTGTCTGTCATGTATATGTGTATTTGTGTCTCTGTGTGCTTGTGTGTGTGTGTGTGTGTGTGTGTGTGTGTTGTTGGTCGAAGGTGACAAGGGGCTCATACACACAGATCTGGGCCAGTGACTGAGAGGCTTATCCCTGTCACACTGTGGGACTTGTGAGTCAGGCCAGACCTCCTGAACCCGCCATCAAAGAGGCCTTGTTCCACACACAGAACCTGATCCCCGCACAGTGCTGTCATGCAGTGCAAAGGCCTCACCAAGATTTAAGTCATGGCTATGAGACAGACTTCAGATAACAATCTGAAATCTGAACAATCAAACAAAAGTAAAGCGTTGCACAAAGCAGTTTAGTTCTAGAATATCTGAAGTTGGACTTTGCAGCAACAAATTCTGGGTAAAATAAGACACTAGAAGTATATGCAAAGTAAGACTGCCGTAACACCACAGACAAGTCTAAAATAGCTTTGTGAAACCGGCTCCATGTGTATTTACATAATAGCCAGTCGTAGTATAAAATAAATAGTATCAGTTTCTGAAACCATTTGCAACCACGAGCGGGCTGGTTTTAAAATTGGTGCCACAAAAATGGAAACACTTTCATTTTGGTGTCATTAGTTAATGACTAATGTGACATGTTTAAACAAATCCTTCATTGTGTGTTTGTGGGTTCCATTAATGGAATATGGCACATCTCAGAATAAAGGATTACCTTCTCCCTCTGTGTGTGTGGAGAAGACTTGTCCAAGTGCTTTGTGCAAAAGAAGTTTTATGGAACATCTGGTATTATGAACTATGAATTTAACTGATATGAGTGTTTCATTAGTTAAGGCAGTTTGATTTGTTTGCTGTTAGTTTCTTTCATATACCATGGTGATGTGTCTGCATTATGTGTGTTGTTTCAGGTCCTCTCCCACAACCTATGTACCGCCCTGTGCATCACCCATGACAAGCAGGCTCTGGAGCTGCACTTCAGGGACGATGATGACGGGCCTGTCTCAAGTCAAGGCTACATGCCCTACCTCAACACCTACATCCTAGACAAGGTGCTCTAAAACACATGTAGCATGTTAATATAACCAAGTCTTATTTTGGCCGTGTTGATGTTGATGTCCCCAAAAGTCCTACTGAAAAAAAGAATGACACCTTCAAATATGATAAAATCATGGGTAATAAAATAAGGAAGCATAAAATGTAAAGTCTTGAAAAGCTATCTGGCTTACACCCCAGCAGCAATATAGACTGTAGACTATAGATTTTTAGCCTGTAAGCTTTTAAGTAGTTCCTGTAAAGGGTGCTAAGTAGACATTTTAGTTCTTTCATGTGGAAGGACAAAAGGTTCCTTTTTGAAAGACTTTGTTGTGCAGATGTATTAATAGCAGACTGACGTGTTCAGACTGACATGTTCTGTATCATTAACATTGATTGCATCCACCCCTGTAAACTACAACAGTACTGGAAAGTTTGTCAACCATTTAGAGATCATTGGTAATCAGCATAAATCTTTAGATTTATCATAAAGATTACAGTAAATGGGCTTAAAGTGAAAAGTATGTGAACTGAACGACTCAAACAGTTGTGAACCCAACCCTGTTAGCAAAAACGATGTCAAACAAACATTTCTAACAGTTGTTGATCAGACCATTCAGTCATTTTAGGTCATAACATATGCCACACCAGTGAGGTAAAACTAGACTTGTGAAGACATTAATGTCAGTGTTGTGTTATTTCTTGCTTTATCAATTTTATTAATGCTATAAACTAGTATTAGGATAATAGTAGAGTATTAGAAATGTAGGGGTTCACAAACTTTTAAACACCACTAATCATTATTTTGTGTGCGTCACATAACAAATCACTCTGTTTGATTTTAGGCTGTGGAAGGGACATTCAAGAAGGAGGAGGTCGACAGGCTCTGCTGGACGCTTTGCTCTACAAAGAACTACCATCCTGAGAAACATGGCTCCAGCGCTTTATCTAAGAATGATGCCTTCCACCTCTGGTGTCTATTTAACTTCCTGTCTGAGGACAAGTACCCTCTGGTGTTGGTCCCTGAGGAGGTGAGTAAGTTAAGGAAACCAAAGGGAGTCAACAATAAAGCTCTATTTGCATAATCTACAACAGGGTAAATCTACAGATTAAGGAATTGATACCAAAAATACCTTAAATTACCATGATGTCAGGTCAGCTTAGGTATTGTAAATATGATTGTTATGCGTTGGTGTGGCCATGGTAAAATAAGACCTGTACTATCCAGGTGGAGTACCTGATAAAGAAGATCTGCTCGGCCATGAGTGTGGAGCTGAGCTGTGTCGACATCGAGGACTTCATTTGCCAGAATGACATGCAGAGTGGCGTCAATGTTTGGGCCTTCCTGGATCTGATTAATTCTGGAGTTGTCACAAGAGGCGTTGATAGAGAATCCATTACCATGGCGATTGAAGAGGTCTATGGCGAGATAGTGGGCAATACTTTGAAAGAGGTAATTCATTGTAAATCAAGCAATCCCATGCTTTAATGGCCTGACGAGCCAGACCCACATCAGATGTAGGGTCTGGGGACTCACCATTCACAGTGCTCAGTCCGAGGGGCGGGATAAACGGTTGACTTTCAAATTTCCTCTGCACGCAATAGGATAGCGCTACTGTACAACTCATGAGTCCCATGTGTTTTCCCACCAGCGGAGCTAGTTGGCTAGTTGTTCAAACTTTTGCCAACTTAAAAAAAGCTTAACTCGTGTCACACTGTTTGCCAACAGCAACATCCATCTTCATTGTTTTCAAGTAGCAGGGAATTCACGCCGAACCGTCGCAACTCTGCCATCATTATGTTAAGCCCGCCTACCGACTCTAAACACAATGTGATTGGCCTGATCGAAGTTTAATTTTTCCAGCTTGCAAGCCAACGGAGAGTTGTTAGACTACCCTGGCAGCAAATAACATTTGCTGCTGCTAGGGTGCGTCTAGATTTCTAGGCTAATGTTTTAAGGTTTCACTGTGGGTTCCTTAACTGTTTTTTTTTTTTGTGATTACTCAACTGCTACTGTACTGACTTTCTATGTGCACGTAGATGCATGTAGCATAGTATGGACCGGATTATGTGTGAATGCCTCTGTGTGTCCATGAATGAATGCCTGTATGTATGTGCGTACATATGTGTGTGTGTGTTTCCTAGGGATACTTGTGGAAGAAGGGCCATCTTCGTCGAAACTGGACAGAGCGATGGTTTTCGCTGAAGGTGAGCTCACTGTCCTACTACACCAGTGAGGACCGCAAAGAGTGTAAAGGTGTCATCGAGCTGGACCAAAACTGCTGTGTAGAGGTACTTTCATGCAACGTTACATTATGATGACATACGCTAAAACATCCATTAGGGGATGTATATGAAGTTTCAATGGATTGTTTACAAAAGATGATTAATGATGATTAATTTATTGTTACACCTCATTATACTCTATGTGTATAAAGAAAGCAAACATTGGTTTCAGCTCCTCTTGTAGCAATAAATAATAAATAATGCTAATGTTGTGAGTGTTGTGCAGCAGCTTTGTCTAAGTAAATAATTATGTGTGTGGGGGTGAGGGGGAAAGGATGTCTTGTGCACCGTGCATGGCGAAGGCAGACCTGAGACAGTGAGAGCAGCTTGCACCTTGTGCTATTATTGTAATGGTTTCTGGTTTGGATAAACCCAGACTCTTTTAGTCAGTAGATCTTCTACACACTTTGTCTCGGTGTATATGTCACCAGTGAATTAAATCAGTTTGATTGAATTTTACAACAGTTGTCAATCTTTAATTTTAAGAGTTTTCTTCATTGGCAGGTGCTGCCAGACAGGGAGGGAAAGAGATGTATGTTTTGTGTCAAGACACTCTCCAAAACCTATGAGATGAGCGCACCTGACACCAAACAGAGGCAAGAGTGGACCACAGGTAAATAAATACATGCCTATAACAATTCCCTCATACAGTGGGATACCTCCAATTCATAACTGTTTTCTACCACATATAGATTTTTGATATCTTTACTTAATTTTTGATTCCTCTGGAAACCACTTTATTACTCTGGAATTCGTACGTTTCGTTTCCATTCAAAACAGTGAAAAAAAATGATGTGAGAAAACAGACACGCTTCTGGTAAGCAAAGACATAGAAAATGTCATGCAGCCACCACGCAACTGACACGCAACAGACACGCGACGTTCACACCATGTTCCCGGTGTGAAACGGTCCTGCCTCTCACTCTCTGCCTCTCTGCCCCCTCCAGCCATTCAGACAGCCATCCGTCTGTGTGTGGAGGGGAAGACCTCCCTGCACCGGGAGCTGAAACTGCGGCGGCGTGACCAGCGCGAGGAACGCGAGAGGAGACGCGCGACCAAAGAGGAGGAGCTGCGGCGCCTGCGCCTCCTCCAGGACGAGCGGGAGCAGCGGCTGGTGGAGCTGGAGCTCCTGCAGGAGGCGCAACGGCAGGCCCAGGCCACGCTGGAGCAGGAGGAGCAGAAGAGGCGCCTGCAGCACGAGCAGCTGCAGAGGGCCCTGCAGGAGCAGCTACAGGAGGCCGAGGAGGTGAGGAGGAGTCGGGGAACTGGGAGAGGAGGACTGGAAAATTGGGGAGGACGGGAAGAGGAGGAGGGGAGGAGAGGAGGATGAGAGAGCAGAGGAAAGGGAACAGGTGCGAGATGGAGCAGAAAACGAGAGAAAGAGGCGAGGAGAGAAAAGGGAAAAGAGGAGGTGGGAAGGTGAGGAGGAGGGAGAAGAACAAGAAAGAGAGGAGTTTAGGAAAGGAGGAATGTAGGAAGAAGGAAGATAAAAGAAGGAAAGCTAGAGGTGATGAAGAGAGGATTGAAGAGGAGAGAAGGAGACGGGGATGGTGAATGGTTTAAATCAAGTGAATGAGTTTGGAGGGAGATTAAGAGAGCCTAATAGTTGGAGAGAAGGCTCTCGGGGATAGCAGATCACAGCAGCTATGGAAGAGAAATGTTTCATAAGTCAGGGCTCTGACTGTGAACAGGGAATGTCCTTTACTGACCTACAGTATAGGTGCACGGGCACAGTCAGTTTTGATGGTGTGCTTGTGTCAAGTAGGATGAAATGATAACCAAAAAAACTTTTTCTGACCTTTTAAGTCTGAAATAAACAGTAGCCCAGCAATGTGTTCATAATGACACCCATCACCTCAGATTACATATGCTATTGACTGAATTGGATTGGATGTGTAGGGTACAATAACAGAAGACTGTGACGCCAGAGATCTCTGCTTGCATGAGCATAGTTTAAGGGCCATGTTATATGTGTGTGTGTGTGTGTGTGTGTGTGTGTGTGTGTGTGTGTGTCAGGCTCGGGCAAACATGCAGGCGGAGATGGCCGCTAAGGAGGCAGAGGCGGAGCGTCAGCAGCGGCGGATCCGTGAGCTGGAGGCCATGCAGGTCCAGCTGGAGGAGGCGCTGCAGCTGGAGATCAGAGCCCGGCAGGACGAGGAGGCCTGCCGCAAGACACAGGCCCGGTACGGAGCCCCGCGAACACACACACATACATGCATATACAGTGTATATATAGTACATGGAGCACATGCATACAGATGCATGCACACACACACACACATACACACACACACACACACACACACACACACACACACACACACACACACACACACACACACACACACACACACACACACACACACACAAACACAAACACACACACATATTTTCACACATTAAAGCACGCACACACAACCTTAATATCTGCCCATAAACCAAGAAAGGTTTTTAGGGTGCCTTAACTGTTGTCTCAGGAGAAGAGACTAAATTGAACAGACAATTAAAGGTTACCCTGGGACACTCTCTAACATACAAACACACAAGCCACAAGGTGCACTTCTGTGTGTTTAGTGAGGGTGGATGTACTGTGGGGTGTACAGACACACACACACACACACGTTCTGACTCACTCAAATAACATTCTGTTACTGTATACAGTACAGTATCCACAAAATCACACAGGTGTGGTGAAGATATGAAAACTACTCAGAGACAGTAGGCCCACACCTGTGGACAGACGCATAGGAACACATAAACAAACACATACCAACATATAGTACATACATGCACTCATTTCATGTGTATGCATGTACACATACTGCTAGGTCACACTTTGGCCAACTCACAGGACAAAACCCTATTAAAACAATATACTTCCTGTGCATGAGTGTGCAGCTACGACAAGCTGCCTTCTCACTCACACAGCAAGAAAACATGTGGTGCTAAAGAAAAGCACCCATAAAGCCCATTGCTCATCATGGGTCAATGCAGAACATTACCCTGCATTCAAATCACTGTCTGCATGGATTCATTTCTCTTGTTCGCCAGCTTAGATCATCACTGGCATGAATTCCAATAAAATGTGTGTCACAACAGCAACATGGCAGTCGCCTTTTGGGTCTATTTCTCAGGAAATGTTGTTTCTTTTTTCTCTCTGTCTCTCTGCATGTGAGGGACTGACAGTGCTTCCTGTCAGCCTCTATATGTGGTTTGTGTGGGCTCTCCAGAGATGCACATGAGCTGTTGAGCTGAGTGACTCAAAGCAAGAAAACATTAGAAAGAAAAAGAATCATAGCTAAGCAAAGGAAAGCATAAACATTGAACATTTTGTATTATCAGATATCTTGTCTTTCAAAGTTTTAATGGTCTTGGTGCACTACTGTTAATTTATATTTATGCTATCTATTTCAGTTGAGAAAGCTTCATATTTTTGCCCACACAAATCCTCAGAGATCAAAACCCACAACACAATATCTTCAGTTTCAGGGTGCAAGCTCAGATAAACAAATTTTTACACACACACACACACCAGGAGTGGAAATTAAAAAATGAACAAAATTTTGGTCAGATTTACCAGCCACTCAATATTAAAAAATTACTTTGTGTCTGGAATCTACAAGCCACTCTAATATTTTACCAGCATTTGGCTGGTGCTAATTTCCATCCCTGACACACACACACACACACACACACACACACACACACACACACACACACACACACACACACACAAAACACACACACACACACATACACACACACACACACGAAAGCAATCACAAACAGACCCTCACTCCCTTGTGCTCAAACCACTGACTTTTTCACTATGACACATCTTTTCCAAGACTGCTGGCTGAGGAAGAGGATAAGATGAAGGCC
The DNA here is from genome assembly GCF_017589495.1 of Alosa alosa. Lineage (NCBI taxonomy): Eukaryota > Metazoa > Chordata > Actinopteri > Clupeiformes > Clupeidae > Alosa > Alosa alosa. Next base: position 13,783,827 of record NC_063198.1, on the reverse strand, counting down.
TTGCTGACCCTCCAGGAGGAGCAGGAGGACTTTATTCTCCGTACCCAGCGAGAGAAGCAGGAGCTCAGGCAGGAGATGGAGAACAAGTCCAAGGCTTTGGAGGAGGCCCAGCAGCAGCTGGAGAAAGTCAGGGCTAGCCGCCACAGAGTGGATCAGGACATTGCGGTTAGCTGATCAGTAGATGCACAGTATTAACATCATGCTTGTATTAACATCATGCTTGTATTTTTCTATTGATTTGATGAGGTTCTAATTTTTTTATTCTCTATTATTTTTGTTGATTGTATCATATTTTATTTCTATTGACAGTAGAAACAGCTTCAGACTTACAGGTTTCTTTATGGAGTCAATGGTCAGAATAAGGCATCTATGCTGAATCGTTTTCGTCTGTTTGTATCAGATTCAAACTCTGTGCCCAGGTGAAAGGGTTGGGTACTAGGGTTTTGGTCTTATGATGGATCTATCTCCCATAGGCTGCCCAGAGGAAACTACGCCAGGCCAGCACCAGTGTCAAGCACTGGAACATCCAGATGAACAGACTCATGCATCCCATCGGACCTGGAGGTGTGTGTGTAGGTGTGTTTGTGTGTGTGTGTGTGTGTGTGTGTGTGTGTGTGTGTGTGTGTTTGATTATGTTGATGACAGGTGGAGATACCCTTGCGTCCCTGAATCTTTACAGCCAGAACATAAAGAGTGAAGAAAGTCATAGGTTGTTTACTTTCAGTGAAGGTGTTAGAGTTTTTTTATGAAATCTATTGTATCTCTATCAAAACACCCAGCACACATAAAAACAAGACATTCCAGTATATTGTTCATTAAATCTTAATGAGTGACATGCACACAAAATTACATTTAAGGAGTATTACAAAAACCACAACTCGTCTTCTCCGTTCTCAGAAAGAAGAGCCTCTATCGGGGGAACTCCCACCACGCCGACACGTCTGCCATCCCTCAGGGACTCGGGGCTGCGTCTGTCATTGAAGTGCGCCGATAAAGAGGACAGAAAAGAGTCGCAGACGGGTGCTTATAGCAACAGCAGGCCTGTGGAGGAGAGTGACGCCTCTGGCGACGACACAGGAATTCCTATGCAAACCTCCAATGGGAGTATAGAGTCTGCCAACTGACCAGATTGGCCTTTATGTACTGTATAGTGACTTTTTTTATCTGTTGTTATATATATTTTTTAGTTAAACAGAGTTTTTTTTGTTGGAGGTTATATGGTCGGTCAGTAGACAATGATGTACAGAACAAAATCATGTTTCCTCTCTAGTTTGAAGATTTATTTTGATTATTAATTTGAGTCATGAGGTGGTGTTTATTTACATGGCAAATTAAACGGTTTATCAAGTTTGAATGTAATATCGTGTAGTTGACAAGAAAAATGTAGTTAAACTGCTTAAAGAAAGATGAGACGCCTTAATGTCACACTGTGCATGAACATTTCCTGTGTTGTTTCCTGTTCAATGAAAAGACACAGATAATGAAGACGTGACAGTCTCATTTAGACAAAAGAGTATGCATTCCAGCAAAGTCTTCAGAAGCATGGAGAATGATCACTGAGTTTTCCAATGAAATGCTGCGACATGCACAGAGATTAATGGTGAATTAGAAGATATGTGTTGTAGGCCTAAATTAATCCAATCAGGTTTGCAAAAAACACACCAGCTGTGCCAAATGGAAAACCTGAATTAATGATGCATTGTGGACTGTTAATCTGATAAGAATGTGTTAGAGTGTTAATATGGCATGTACTGTAAGTGCTATCAAATATGACACATTTGTTGTTCTTGTTTTTTTTTTTTTTTTTAACAACCTCGTTCCAGGATGTGCTGAATTATTTTACCGTCCTGAATTACACCTACACATGCCTAATTTGAAATAAAGATGAACAAATTCTGACATTTTAATATTGTGTTTTGAATGCTGATTACAATCTGCATGCACTGCCTTGCATGTATTAAGAAGAGGAAGAAAAACTTGGTTTTATGAAACTTTATGTTGGCACACATGTAAGCAATATTAACTTCAAAATGTGAAATGCCATGAAGCAATGTCAATTAATGTTTAAAACAACATTTTTAAGTGTCAATACACTTCATTTAGATTGAACAACTAAACCACGGCTCATTGTATGACCCAATAGCCAATGTTTTGGTACCTTACAAGGAAAAGACAAAACTAGTAAAAATGATCTTTGGTGTTTTTGAGATCTTGTCACAATGCAATTTTTTAACCTTGAATTGTAAACCATTTCATATGTTCTAAAGATTCCTTGACCCAGGTGTCATGAAAACCAGAGAGAGAGGTGAGCATGTGTGCAAACATTTTTTAAAAACATTCCAATTACCATCATGGGTTAGACTATTCTGTAGTGAAATAACTGAATTGGTTATTATTTATGTAGCCTACCATTGGGCCATAAAAAAACTGTGCCCATATTCTACTTGGTCCCCTGTGCATTTGCCTGGATTCACAGTCAACACAATATTCACAGTCAATCACACTGAGTAGAGAGAGCCATCTTGTGGCGGCTCAACATCCCACTGCATGAGTGTAACCTTTATGAGTAGCCTAGGCTATGGGATTTGCTATATTTGTTATTATGATACTCTGAATCTAAAGACACAAAATATTTGGATTTATTTCAAGATAATTTTTATTTTCCAAGTTAATCCAAATGTTCAAATTAATTAAAGAAAAGGCATTTGCAGCTTTAGAGGATTTGGGCTATTTTAGTGACGACACCATAAAGACGACACCCTCAACGTAGGCTGTTCTACGTAACTTTACGGTACGCTTTGCGTGCGTGTCGGATGACAAACAGGGACAGATTTCTGACAGTACCGACTACAAAGTGCCATAGTTTGCGATGGCTATTCCAGAAAGAACACGAAGTAAGGAAGAGAACTGATGGAGTAAACTGTTATAAAACATAATGCGTTCGTGTCATTAACAGGGACCAGCGACTCACCAGGATATGCATGAGATGGTGGACGTTGTCGACTTTGAAGAGAAGAGGTTCAAGAAGTCACATTATTGTAAAGACGGGAATCGCAGGACCGAGAAACGGGAAAGTAGCTGTTTTCATGAACCCCCCAAAATAGTTGAAATGTCACTATAAACGAACCTGACTCAACACAACTTGAACATAGCCAGACGATACCACGCATTGGACTAGTGGGAGTTTTTTTTATATAAGGTACGTGGAATTATCATTAAGTCTAAATTTGTTTAGTTTCAACACCAGCGAGGCAACCAAATGATTTTGGTGATAAAAGTGTAGTTCGAGATGAGTGTGCGCGCGTGAGTACGTGTGCGCGTGTTCCACATTTTGGAGTAGGGCCCCCCTAAAGAGAACAAGAATTTGGGGTTAGGCTATACATTCTTTAACACTCAACTGTTCCGCCAGTCAGCGTATTTCGGGATGAAATCAGGAAACAGCCCACTTCTGCTTTAGTTTTGTGACCGTTGTCTTTTTTTATGAAGAGATGGATCAGACAAAGACATGTTGTTTTTGCTTATTGTGGATAGCTGGGTCTTGTATCACGTGAGGGATTAGCAAACCAGATGGCTACTGTAGCAAGCTAAGCAGTTAGCTTTCATGTTGATCAGAAATAGATTAGTGTCATTAGGTAGCCTATCATAAATCACTGTTCAGCATCCTAGCAAGGCACTTATGAACCAGTTGCGCAACGGATCGTTCTCCATGTCTTGTTATCACCATATGTGCATATACACCATTAATGTTAAGCTATACATTTGACAGATATTATCGTTCCAGAGTAAATCAGCATACAGTCTATGATTCTTATTGCAATCCTAATTTTGTAGACATCAGCACTGTGTGCTATAGGCTACACACACCTACAGAAATTATTAAGGGACGTTTATGTCGTTTTACTACGCATTAGCAAGTCGGTTTCTATTGCTAGAGCAACATTATAACAGCAACTATCATCAGATTCATTCTAGGTGATTTCTGATCAAAGTCAAAGTCAAAGTCAGCTTTATTGTCAATTTCTTCACATGTTCCAGACATACAAAGAGATCGAAATTACGTTTCTCACTATCCCACGGTGAAGACAAGACATATTTGACTAACATTCAAGTTAAGTAAATAAAGTAAATAAGAGGGCACATATAATAATAATGAAAAAATAAGAGCAGCAAAATTTTGTTGAAATTGTGCATAGACAGTCAATAAAATACTAGTGCAAATACTGTAAAATACTATAAAATACTGTTTGACCTAAGTAATAAAGAAAGTGGCATAGTGGTGCAAGTTATGTAAGAGCCTACAGGAAAACACCAAGTTGTAAAGGTGCAAGTTTATGTCGTTTTCCAATGTCCAGGATGTTATGTAGCTGAGGGTGGAGGGGGGAGAGGAGGGAGAGAGTTCAGCATCCTTACAGCTTGGTGTATGAAGCAAGTCGGTTTCTTCTGTATTTCCCAGAGGGCAGTAGATCAAACAGATTGTGAACTTGCATCACTCAAATTTTGGTCTGAGGTGGTGGTGTAAATGTCCTTCAGGGAGGGGAGTCAGATTTCCAGCTGTGTTCACTAGGTGCAGGGCTTTCTGATTCAGTGGGACACAGCGATCAAATGCTCTCAATGGTGCCTCGGTAGAATGTGGTCATGATGGCTGATGGAGCTCGCCTGAGTTTTTAGCTATTTGCCAGTGATGCAGTGTTGGTGGTCCAGGAGAGGTCTTCACTGATGTGCACCCCAGGAATTTGGTGCTGCTCTGTCTCCATGTTGGGTGTGACCTCTCCGGAAGTCAACAACAATCTCTTTGGTCTTGCTGGCGTTCAGCAGGAGGTTGTTGTCCCTGCACCACGTGGTCAGATGGTTTGACCTCCAACCTGATTGAAAATCAAAACCACCTATGGGACTCAAACTCAGGGAGGTCACTGAACTTAGCTATTTGCCTCTGTGAGATATTAAAGCCCTGTCTCCATACCACCAAACTGACTAGAGAAAATCAAAATATTTGATCTTCGCCTGAACTTTAGACCCGTTTTTGTCTCACACACTCCTAAAAAAGTAACTAGCCTTATTTATTGGTTGGTCTCTGGGTGAAAGGGCACTGTTGTTGACTATTGTATTTTTCACAGTGAGCAATAGCCTCCTGGCTGTGAGCAATGGATTTGTCATCATCTAACTGTTAAGGAGTAGTGATTTCCCCACACATATTTGTTTATTCCTTCCCTCAGGAATCCCTGAGGTTAAATGTCTACAAGATGACCGACTGAACCTGCTGTTGTAGGCTACACATAATTCACTCTTTCTGACTCAGAAAGTTACTCGGAAGCTTTTTTTAATGGAAATGGAATGGACCAAATCATGGCACTGTAGTCACATTGTCATCATTGTTATATGTTGTCCAAGCAAGATCACCAAAGCTCAACAACTACATCCCTAAGGTGCATAAATGACACAGCAAAGATGTAATACAGCCTGACTGACAATTCACTGTGTAACATTTGTGTGATGTGCTTTCATCTCCTCAACTGCTTACTGAGGTGAAACTAGATGCACAAAGGATTTTTTTCCGTTCTTTTTGAGGGGGTTAAAGACTGAACAGCTTTTTAAAGAACCCGTGAAGAACTTAATTGGCTAAAAGGAAATATAGCTGATACTTCAGCTGTTTTTTCTCATGTTGTAAAACTCAGCTGGATGTCGCGTTGTGAAATAACTCAGTCACTCGAAAGTACATAAGTGGCTTTCATAGTCACCTAAATGCCACAAAGGTCTTGGGGCTGCTGCGTCATCAAAGCTACAACTCCCTTCATAGGAGTAGGGATTACCAGGGCCTCTTTGATGCGCCCCTGCTATTCAGATTTCAGACATGGGTATTTTCTACTGAATACTCCCTAGGCGCATGTCAGTCAACTGGAGGTGACCCTGAATTTCCCACTGCCAAGTTGACCCAGCTGCAGTATATAAAATGTTAATTATTTTTGGTAAGTCCAAGCTAGTATCCATTTTATGTCACATCCTCAACATTTAATTGTTGCATTATGTGTTATAGAATAATAATAAACATCTGAATTTGGTCTAATGTTTATACATTACCTCACATGTAAAAATCCATTATTTATTTGCACCTTGTGTGCACATAATGTGTTTATGTTGTGTGGTTGTTAATGTAACATGCTGTAAGTATAGAATTTCCATGGCTGTGATGCTACTCGTTCGGTTGTTTACAAAGCTTTTTCACGTGCCCTTTACTCCATACACATCAGACTAACTGCAGTCGTTTAGAGTAACGGTCGTAGACACAGAACCAGACATGATTTGTGTCGTTCAACCCTCAGTCTCTTCCTCTCTGGGCTATATTTGCCTTTTGCTTAGTTTCTGTCTTTCATTGTCTAGCTTAAGGTGCAAACAGTCTTGTCTGTCAAGAGGTTGTGGCTGTTGCTTCCTTCCTAGTGTCTGGTGCACTCTCATGCGGAGGTTCACAGTGTCCTGACAGATGGGGGGTTTCTGCCCCTTCCTTACCCTCCGGCTTGTTCTTTCATTGTGTGGTTATAAAACACGCTGAATTTGTATTGAACTGCAGACAATCACATCTGTATGTTTGATCCGTTCAATTTGTGGTGCTACAGTTTTTTTAAAACATACATTTACATACAACAAACTACACTAGTGTATACATTCACATCATCCAGTGCGTTGTTGTAGTCTTTAGATGTGTAATGAAAGAGTGTAATCAGTGCCTTTGGATCTACCACAAGCCCAGGTTAAGCTTGTTTTGGTCATTGTTTTTACCAATGGAAACCAGGTTCTCAGAGCCCACAAGTGACACTTTGTGGCAAAGTGGAGCTAATCTATCCAATTAAACAATTAACTTAGCCCATAATGGTCTTTCGAGGTACAGACGCTTTGCAGACGTTGAGGTACTCTTGGATTGTTGAGTTAGCCCAGTAGATAATTAACTGACGGAGCTGGTGATCCAGTTGCCAAGGAGAGTTGGCTGTAAGGGCGCTATGTGTGGTAAGGGGCGGATGGGGGTGGAGTTAAGTTGGGGTCGTCAGCTTTAGAGCAGATTTCAGACCAGTTTCTCATTAGTAATCCAGTCAGCATCCATATGCCTGTGCATAGTGTACTTGCGGTGTGCTGCAGTAGACTAGGTTATGAGAACACTTAAAGGGACCCTTGTGTTTATCTAATGAGGCAGTTAAAGGGGCTGTTTGTGACAATGCTACAATGTTATACATTACTTCACCAGCCAGATTTTGTTACACATTTGCTTATTATGTACCTTTGGGAGGTGTGGCTGTTCTGTTGAGTTTAGACCTGAGCACTACCTGTGCACAGATGCAATCAGTGCTGCTGGTCTAGTGTCAGTGGTTCTCAGTCATTTATGGCCTCATGTCTCTGTGGTCTGCAATAGTGAAAGTATTTCTGCACTCGCACTGCCCTGTCCTTTCTGGGGAAGATGAATCATTCCATGACCTGCGTCCTTCTTTCCGACTCGCAGCAGCAGCAGCAGCAGCCCACACCGCTGAGGCTAAGCTGTGGTGGTGATTTTTGCATACTCAAAGTTCATGTTCCATACACAGCACTCAACACCACTTAATAGGTAAGTGTGTGTGAAGTTTGCATGCTTTTTTTTAGATGAATGCACTGATGGGAGCTCATTGTAACTACTGATACAGTAGTGGCATCGTTTCTTTTGTTTCGTTGCTGCCATCATAGATGAGCCTTTTTCCGTCATCAATACTCATAAAAGGTCAGCAGGTCTGTTTATAATGTAATTAATGATTCAAATATTCTTTCACATCAAGGAAGGAAGTGGACCTAGACTAACATCGATAACAACTCCCTGGTAAGGGGAAATGATGCTGTCTGTCACCCACATTTATTGTAAATTCACATTTAGCATTCATTGAGCAAGCACTTTTATCCCAAGCATATTGCAGTATTAGATAGTTAAATAAGGCGAATACATCCATACAAAGTGTAATCGAAATACTAACCAACTTCTCAACTTTATCTGGGTATAAAATTAACATAAAAAAACTGAATTATTATTAGTAGACAAAAGCATAAATAATTTGGAAAACTGTGAAGAGTTTAAAGTCCAGGCACGAAATATTAAATATCTTGGTTGCTACATCAGCGCAAAACTCTATAGAGACAACTTTCTTCCATAATCAGAATTCATCAGTATTTCTGGGTACCAATCTCTGGCCTACAAGTGAAGCTACATTCTCTGTCTTTAAATCTTTCTGAATGGAATCACTTGCTAAGTCCAGCTGACAGGTCTTTCAGAGTACATTCTGCATATGTGTAGTACCTTATGTTACTGTACATCTGTACATCCTCAGAGAGGAGTCTGAATCACAGGAATTCTAAAGTAATGAACTAGCAGGGACATGCCACATTGCCAGTCCTGTTTCATGACCGGTAATTTCATGACAGGTAATGTCAGTTGAGGAGCCGCAGGTTGGCTCTCTTGTGTTTGTTTTGCTACTAAACTGGATTCTGATGACTCAGTGTTTGCCTCAGCAAGGGTGGCGTGATATGCTTTTTGTGGGTATTTCAGTGATGATTTAAAGTGATTCAAAAACACTACAATTAGTAACAGTATTTTTTTTTCCAGTTTGTTTTAACCAATGAACTGTAGCGTATGACTGATAGTATTCTAGAACATGCTGTTGTGCTTGGTTTCATTTTTTTTTAATATATATATATATATATACTCTTTTGATCCCGTGAGGGAAATTTGGTCTCTGCATTTATCCCAATCTGTGAATTAGTGGAACACACTCAGCACACAGTGAACACACAGTGAGGTGAAGCACACACTAATCCCGGCGCAGTGAGCTGCCTGCATCAAAAGCGGCGCTCGGGGAGCAGTGAGGGGTTAGGTGCCTTGCACAAGGGCACTTCAGCCGTGCCTACTGGTCGGGGTTCGAACCGGCAACCCTTCGGCTACAGGTCGGAAATGCTAACCAGTAGGCTACGCCTGCCCTAAAGTGCTAACCAGTAGGCCACGCCTGCCCTATTTGAGGGTGCCATACAAAGTGTTGTGTGTAACTAGCTTTACATCAATTGTAGATACTGTAAATACACACTCATAGTTTCTTTTAATCAGATACCAGTAGCCCCTCCACCAGTTCTAACACTTTTTGGTTGTTGCCAGTAGAATATACTATTACAGTAAAGGTACAAAATATTTGCCTTTTACTTATTCATATGTAATTGTAGGTTGTTGTTGGATTTAGGTTAAGTATACATTTATTGACATTTTCATTTTTGATTTAAGATTTTCCCACAGCAGCAACAGACGTTTTAGATATATATGGCGTCCCTGTGGTATTTCTGCACCCCAAGGGAAAATACAATGCGTATATTCTCTGGTCTCTGAAACCACCTTGTCTCAGCAGATGAATGGGGAGCTGGTGGGGGTGCATAGATCTGTTTGTGTGTGGGGGTGGGGTGGGGTGGTGGTGGCGGTTTAGGCACACCAAAGTCTGCAGCATCTCTGAGCAACCCCTGACCTGGAAAGACCTTCTTTCCTGTGCGCATGTTTCCACCACTTCCCGTCTCTGCACAGTCTGAGTATGTGGATGCCTGGCCCGTCGATTACCCATTACTGAATGGCTGCTCCCATTCGCTGCTATAATCTACTTTTATTTAGCGAGGGAACATGAATGCATTCTTTGGTTCTCTCCTCCGCTAATCACAGTAAAGCTGCAGATTAAGGAAGATTTAGTGTAGGGTTTTCTCCCCACAAAGATGGCCATCTATAGGATATACTGTAGCAGTGTAACTGGTGCCTGGGGCTGTTGCCATCACTGTTGAAGTCATAGGCTTGCCTTATCCCACATCAACCACATCCCCCTCCTTCATGGTCTGTTACCGAGCAAGCTATTCCCACTGTTTAAACTAGTTGAACCATCAATATGAAACGATACAGTCGCTTTGAAAGAAAACCTGTTTCAGTAAACAACACCTTAGATACTGCTGAAGTACATTTCCATTCAGTAATGTTTTGACACCGTTTGAAAATAATTGTGAAAGCAAGGAAGGAGAAGGCTCTCTTGGTGTCTCATGCAGAGTACTTTGGAAATAGGAGCTGTGAGGAAGGTGCAGTTCAAACTCCATGCAGCATTCCATTGGGGCTTGAGTAGTGACCCATCCACCTCCCGTCCCTGCCCTCCCTTGGACAAGGCTTCCAGGAATCCCCGGCGTTCCCCAGGAAGCCTCTGGATTCCGACACAATCTTAGGAGCTTAAGAGTCTGAGACGTGGAGAGAGCGTAGAGATCTGCAATGGCCACCCAGTGAAAGCTGTCCGCTGTCAAACATTGCAGCCTTAACTGAAGCTGCATGTGCATTCTAAAGGACAGACTCCTGCTTGGGGTCCAGGCTCAGCTTAACAGCAGACAGGCCCATCTAGAAGAGAGTGCAGTCAAATTGTAAAGTGGTGCTGCATATTTAGCAGGAAAGCTACACTGGATGGCTGCCAAGTCATTCCAGTTAAATGATTGAGGAAAGTGTTGGCAAGATCAGGGATGTGTGAGGAAGAAGAACTGTAATTCAGATTAAATTGAGTCATTCTTGTGACGCAATTTACAGTAGAGTCAATTTTTTTATCCATGTCTGTGCTCCCTTGTAAACAGCTGTTGGCATGGTCTCTGTGGTTGAACTTCAGCGCAAAAATTGTGAGTCACATAGTTTAAATGGGTTCATCCTTACAAAAAAGAAAACATCTATATTGAAGAGGTTCATTAGGCCTACTGATATTTCATTTCTACTGTGTCTCTGTAAAGGCCAATAAGGTAAATGTATTGTACTTGTCAGGCACAATACATTTACCTTATTGGCCTTTACAGAGAAACAGTAGAAATAATGAAAACATCTGTCTAAAAGTTCATTTTCATCGAGGGCCTCTACAAAATATACTGTATTTGAAATGTAGAATTCATAGATAGATAGATAGATAGATAGATAGATAGATACTTTATTGATCCCCAAGTGGAAATTCAGGATATTGATTCATATTGTAGTAATTGTTATTAATACATATTATTGTGTTTCTTGTCATATGAACATTGGGATTGCTCTATCTTTCTCTCTCTCCCTCTCTCAAAGACCGCTTTTACATTATGGAGCATTCTGTACTTTGTATTGACTCCCTTTGACAGCATTAGGGAACACACTTGAGCCTTTTTCCCTCGCCCACAGAAACCAGTCCCAGCGACCTGCTCACATGAACCCTTTCCCCTACACTCTCTTACAAGTTTGGGCTTTGTTTTCCAAGGCCTCTCTTCCATCATCTCCAATCACAGCTTCTCCTCCCACGGAGTCTGTAAGGGAAAGAGCACAGTATGTGTGTGTGTGTGTGTGTGTGTGTGTACATGCGTGTGTGTGTGTGTGTGCGTGTGTCTGCCTCTGCTGCTATGGCTGCTGCAGCGAGGCAGGAACCAGCCCTGTGTGGGAAAGGTCACGTCTGATAGCTGATCCGACTGCGGGATGTGCTCAGACAAAACCAGACACGCCACATCTCAGCCCTGAGAAACAGGTGCTTCTTGGCTCTTGACGCTTTCCCCCTCTTCGTCTGACTTTGTCCTCTAGTTCTTCTTCTTTATATTTTCTCTTTCTTCTGATCTTTCCTTTTCTTCTTTTCCTTCTACCTCCTCTTCTTCTGTTCCTCTTTTTCATCCTCCTCGATTGCTTCTCTCTCTTCTTATTCTTTTGCTTCTTTCATTTACCCTCTAGTTGTTGCCCCCTTTTGATGTTCTTCTCGTCCATTCTGGCATTCTTGGTCTTGTTTTTTTTCTCTTTTTCAGTCCAAACCAAAATACTCTTCTGTGTACACACGTGCTGGAGGCTACGGGGGCCTAATCCTTCCCTGCTCCACTCTCAGACCTCCTACCGGCCCACCTTCCTTTCCTTTCCCCTGTACCGCCCGCCCAACCCCCCTCCGCAGATCCTCCTCTCCACTGCAAGGCCTCTAGATCCCCAAGCCTCCCTAGCCTCACGCATCTCTCTGAATGGCCCCATGTGTGACAATAACTTGAGGGTCTCAGTTCGTGGCCCCTTGCTGGGGAGCGCCATGTGGGACCAAGCTTGCTCAGCTGCAGGCTACTGAGAGAGAGAGAGAGAGAGAGAGATCTGTAGCTGCACCACTGTGTTGTTTCTCTGAGAAATACTGTGTGAAAGCCAGGCCCTTTGTGAGATAACATTAGGATAATGTTTCATGGGGGTAAAGTAAAGCAAACAGAAACAAGTGAGTGAACACCTGAGAGTGCGTTGACTCATCGATTGTCCTCCTTGTTGTGTCCAGCAGGAACGGCGATGGCGTTGGCATGACGGGGGAGCCGGGGACCACGTAGCGACGGCGCCCGCTTCAGAGCCATGGAAGATTCCTGGACGTCAGTGTTGACGGTCAACCCGAACGAAGGCCCCAAGCTGTGGGGCGAAGTCGGCGGCAGGGAGAAGCCCAACGGAAAGCTGTCTCCGCCCAGCCAACAGTCATCCCCGGGGCAGCCCGAGGAGGAGGTGGGCCCGGAGGACAAGATGGAGCAGGGGAGCACCGGGGAGGAGAGCAGCTGGCTGGAGGCCTCACCGGAGCAGGAGCAGGAGCAGGGCTTAGACAGGGGAGCGCAGAATGGGCACGCAGGCGAGGAGGATCTGCAGGAGAAAGGCAGCTCTGGCACCAGCGCCAGCCGCAGCACGGGCAGCCCTGCGCCCTCCAGCAGTGGCACAGGTGAGACGATACCAGCTGAAGCCACTGCCCCAACCCCTCACCCTCACACGAGTATTCCAAAGTAGTAAGTGTTGTGAGGTAGAAATTGTTTGTGCACATGTTGTTGCTATGATATGTTATATTTAGCTCAGGCACGCAGCTAAGCAACAACCCAAAAGTTGTTTTTTGTTTTTTTTTAAAGTATATTTTTTTGGGCTTTTATGCCTTTTATGCGACAGGATAGTGGAGAATGACAGGAAGTGAGTGGGAGAGAGAATCGGGGTGGGATCTGGAAAGGACCACGGGGCGGGAATCGAACCCGGGTCGCCGCCGTACGGTGCAGGTGCCCCAGCCAGTTGTGCCACGGCTGGGGCCTCAATGTCAAAAGTTGAACTATTTTTAACTTTAAACGCCTCACGATTTTAGAAGCTTTGCTTTTTTCCTACTTGTGCCCAGCTTTTGTAAACGTGAGACATGTTGCAACGGTCAGTTAACCTATCCTCGACTAGTCAGCTGAGTCACATCATAACCTATAACCTCTTTACACTTCTTAGGCACTGTGTGCACGTGTAGGCAGGGCTGTCTTAAGATTTAAAGATAGGTGTTTATAATGGCTTTGGAGATTGCTGATAACGTCACGCACAGAAGTTTACTTTGCCATAAAACTTGTTTTACACCATAGATAAGCAAATCAGCAGATGCTCGTGAAAATGACTGATGTTAATTTGCAGTGCCATACCTCAGTATTGTAGTGAACATGAGACAGAGGTTGCTGTTAGTCATGTCACGTTAAACCTCAGACAGCTCAAGCTCTTGCACCCCTTCCTCAGAAGGTCTCTGCCAGCTGACTGAAATAAGAAGCCTCCCCTTCACCTTTCACCCACACTGGGCCTGTCAGGACGAGTGCTCCTTATTCCCCTCTGCAGGCTAGCAGGGAGACCAGGACGAGTGCTCCTTTAGTCCCCTCTGCAGGCTAGCAGGGAGACCAGGACGAGTGCTCATTTAGTCCCCTCTGCAGGGAGACCAGTACAGTGTGTTTAGGAAAGTGAATATAGTCTTTTAGTGAGTATTTTTACTTTTACCGTGGCTACAATAAAAATGACCTGTCCATCAGAGAATTCTTATTGTAGTGCTGTAATTTGGATAAAACAATGTGGGTTATTATATATATATATATATATATACACCTCACTGCCATTACTACTGTGTGGCCGGAAAGTCTGGTAATGCACTACATAGTGTTGGTGTACTATGCAGGAAACGTGACCTTTCTAACTTTTCAACCCCCTAGTTACCCATTTAGCGGAATTTTCGAACATGCAGGGCATCAAGGAACTCTGCATGGAACCCTGATGAAAGTACCCATTCAATACCTACACCATTGAAATTATAGGCTGTTTTGACTTAGTGACTTAGTATCAACTATTTGAATATGTCCAAAACTTCTGGTATTATTACATGTTCCTAGATGGTTTTACATGATGCAAAATGGCATTTTATTGCTATAATGATTTGGGTGTTGTCTTAGTGAAGTGTAGACTTGGAGTTAGGAGTAATTCATGTGAATGAGCATGGAAATGCACTGTTCCGTAGTGAAGCTCAAATGCTGCTAATGGCCAAAAGGCATCTGTCAGCGAATACAGTATGCAGAAGACTGTATGTAGGTGTGTACAGTACAGCATGCACATTTACTATAGATACAGGCCTGTGTTTCTGTATTCACCAATATAGAATACAACATTCACCAACACCAAAAGTTAAGTTGATTGAAAAGCGATCCGCTGGTGCAGGTGTGAACAGTATGGCGGTATGTGGAGAGGGCAGAAGGGCAGCGTGTAGAGAGTCTAATGAGCAGCAGTTTCTGGGACTGAAAGAAAATGTCTTTCTTTCAAACAAATACTACCTTGTTTGTTTTTTCCTTTGTTCCAAAGGTCAGTGTAAAGAGTGCTCCTGTTACATGTCCTGAATGAACCATTGTGACTAACTGTTTGTAGTTTGTGCAGCTTATGCAAATGTTGCCAAAGCCAATGGCCACCTTTACGTCAATGACGAACGCCCTTTGAACTGGTTTCAGAGGTTCCATTAACAGCGGCCTGATTCTCTTACACTGGAAATATAGAACATAAGCCTGGCAATTCTCTTTATTTTTCGAGTTCCATCTTCAGTTGAGGTCCTCCGACAGTTGTTATGTTAAATAATTTAATTTGTCCCTGTCTGTGCTTGTTTGTTTTACTTTCTTTTTTTCCCAAGACCTGCCAACACCCAGAGAGCCTTTATGCTGTTCAAAACCAGGGTAGAGTTTCTGCATGAACATCCTTAGAGATAGAAGGCGAATGAGAGTGAACATGTGCAACATACTATGGCATCAATAGAAGATCCACACACGCACACGCACACACACATAGACTCTCTCTCTCTCTCACACACACACACACACATAGAATCTCTCTCTCTCTGTCACACACACACACACATACACACTCTCTCTCTCTCTCTCACACACACACACACACACACACACAGACTCTCTCTCTAACACTCACACACACACACAGACACTTAAGGTTAGTTCTTCTCCTCCAAAGCTCGCTCACTAGCCGGAATGTTCCGGTGCGGAGTGGCGGCTGTTGATGTTTGTTTTGGCCAGCCTGAGAGGGCCCCCCTCATCAGCTGCCCAGCAGTGCCAAAACACTGAGCTAACACACACACACACACACACACACACACACACAGGGTTCAGCAGAGGAGAGGATCAGCTTTCACACAAACACCCTCGTGGGGGAGCGATCAGAGGGCCCTGGGGGAACGCACCGTGCTGGAGGGTGAGAGGGTTCACCTGGGCTCTGTGACAGGGATCCAGCAGCAGGGAGCATGTCTGGTGGAGGAAGGAAAAAGCTGGAGCGCTCACGCGAGTGTACGTGCCAGAAAGTGGTTGTTAGAATGGAGTGACCTCAAATCAACTTTTTAATTTCTCAAAACCAAAAGTAAAAGAGGATAGTAATCACCACTACACCTCTCAGATGTGCATTCATGAAGGCCCGGCGAAGCGCTCTCATGGGTGGGTATGTTTGTGTGTTCCTGTGAGGGCCCTGGGGTTTATTTTGGGTACCCGTTTCATGTTCTTTGGTGTGGCGGGGGTGTGGGAGGGTTTCAGGTAGTCACGGAGCCACCCGGTGGGGGCCTCCCCAGGGCCCGACCCCGAGCTGACCCTTGGCTCATGTGACAGGTCAGTCTAGCTCCCGTCATCGGCCTGATGCTGCATTGTGAGACACAAAAGCCTCTGCTCCTGCTGTTGTGTCTGAGGCTGTGGTTCAGGAGAGAGTCTTTCCCATGCTTTCAAGATGAGGATACGATGAGGGCAACGTTTGGAGCAATGTTGGCGGACAGTAATTATTATTATTCTGGGGCGCGTTTCCCAAAACCATAGTTGCTAACAATGGGAAATGCAATGCAAAACAGGTTAGTAACTATGGTTTTGGGAAACACTCCCCTGATTGGATGATCACAGCAAGTTACATTCTCCATAGTTAAAAAATTACAAAAAGGACATGATCACATAGTTAAAAAATTACGAAAAGGACACTAATGGTTCATTCATGTGACCTGGGAATATTAGGGACTGCCCCCATGATTGTGTTGTTCATGTGCTTTGCCGTCGGGATGTGTGAAAAACATGGATGCCACAACAAAAGTTAAAACATTTGCTCGCTAATCTTAAATAAACAACTCTATTTGCTTAAACGTATGGTGTAAGATGCTTGGGAAAGAAGGATGTGCAGCTTTCAAGTGACAACAGTGGAATGAGCTACAGCATGACGACAAAAGTAACGACAAGCCCACAACTGGGCAACTCTGTTAGCAAACTCTTCCCCCAGTTTCCCACCAGTTATTCCCACATTAGGTGACGTCCACGATGACGTTTTCACTGGGAAAAATTATTTTCCCATGTGCATGAATGGACCATAACAACATCAGTCAGTAACATTGCCTGGCAACATTGATCAAACAGTTGCTCTGTGTGTCCTCACGTTTAGATATGGGACAAGGGGAGAGAGTGGGTAGAGGACTGCACTGTATACACAAGCTTTTGAATAAACACTCACCCATATGTACCTAAAGGGACGTACTTGCTGTACCTCCGAAATATGTAATCATACTCATCAGTCACAAACACATATCACACTTGCACAAATGTTCTCTTTCTTGCGTGCATATAAACGCAACACGCAAACACATAGTGGACTCACATGCAAACACACATGCATGCACACTCACATGTGCGCGCACACACACGCACAAACACATTCTCTGCATGCCATAGGGTCCGTGGGGAGAGTCTCTTTGGTGAGGTTTTCATCCTGGTCTCGGCAGTAACAGGCAGGATCTATTTTATGACCTCTGCCTGCCAAACGCTCCGACTCACCCTGTAAATCTGCACAGCTCCACCGCTCTTTTTACGAGTCCTAATTTTACGGCTGTCATAATTCCTCGGGAGACACAGTAGCCTACTGTATGTTTGGGTGGGATGAGTGTCTTGAGATTAGCAATGAGGTGATAATGATCATTTTTAAACCATGTATCTTGTTGTCGATCATCAGTCGAAGATTTGAAGTGCTTGATCCCGTCCTATAACGACTTGATCTTACATAACTAGTATATTTCCTAAAAAAAATAAAGCCTACTATTAGAATACCTTAGCTTATCATTGGGGATATCCTATTAGCATTGCCAGCTCAGCATTGTTCCTTAGCAGCTTTGACCTCTTTGAACCTGTTCAGTCATAACGTATTCATGAAGAGTAGCCTACGAACTTGGGAGTCCACTGATTTTGACACTCGACTGTCAGATATTATTTCAGTGGATGTAAATAAATGTGTTTGCTGTCAGGCTATAACAGCTTAATATCTGTGTGTGTGTGTGTGACTGTTTTATTGTGTTTGCATAGCCTACCGTCAATACAGGAACTAGTGGTTCTGTCTTGTCTCGTAAATAATATACTTTCCCATGACTTCTCTCCACCTTGAGAGCTTTTATTAGCCTGCCATTTGTCTGAAAGCTGCTGGATCAGTTCCTTCACTTTTATTATTGTTGACTTTGTTTAATAATTTTAATCATATATCATGTCTTTCATATGTAGTTATACTCTCATTTTGTCATTGTACCATTTAATGAGTTTAACTCTCTAAAATGCAAAATAGTGTCATTTGTAAGATAGCACAAAGGACATCAGCAGTATTTTCATCCCTTATACTTAGACATTCTCTCCTTAGCAGGAAATTTAGTTTGGGAATTGGGCTGTCTAATTTTACCATCATACCGAGATTTTTTGAATCCTTGTCAGTTAACTTCAGTAAATATCTTTGTAAAGAAAGAGTTGATGCCCTACCTGTCTCTCTTTTCCTTCTATATCTGTCTCAACTCTGAGAGACATTATTCACACACATACAGAGATGTTTTAGTTATCCTATCTTACTGAGTACTGTCATAAGTAAGCCATGGAGATAAAGCCCTGTGTGTTGTCTCCCTAGCAGATCTGTCTCAGACGTCTCCTCCGTCGCTCACTGACCAGCTGCTGTTGGGTCGGGACGACGCGACCGGGATCAACGTCGAGTGCCGTATCTGTGGTGACCGGGCCTCAGGCTTCCACTACGGAGTTCATGCCTGTGAGGGCTGCAAGGTGAGGACTTCTCTCTCACAACCACTCTGAACTGTAATTTATATATAGTGAGTTATATCCCTGTATTACAGTAGTATACTTACAGTATGCAACATCCACATATGGAAAAAGTGTATCCAATAAAATGTTATACACAGCAACACAGGATTTTTAATATGATCTACCTTGTATATTGAAGTATATTGTTCCATTTTAGTATGACGTACGTACATGCAACAACATACAAGTCAAGTTTCAAGTCAAGTATTACATGGCAAGTGTGATCCCTTTATGAGATATTTTCCATATGGATATGTATATGCATTCCATATGTATGTACCTCCAGTAATGCAATTTTAATGAGCTGGAATCGTGTTGAGCACAGCTGCTGAACTGTCTATATCAGTTCCTGTGTGGCACCACACTGGCAGGCCAGTATATACTTTTATGATATATTGGCTCTTAGATCACTAAATAGACTGTAGGGATTAGAGTGTTTAGAGTGAGAGACACAGTCTCACTATCTGACACCTGTCCTGGCATGCGTTAAGAGCAGTGTCTTTCTATCCACATACATTTTACATGGCAGTAGATAATCCCCAGGACTATGGTCTCCTCAGGTGAAATGTCCTGGGCCCCCCGGTAGGCAGACAGCCCATGGCACTGGGTCCGTTGGTCAGCAGATGACCCAGGGCTCAGGGTGAATCAGACCTAACTTATCTATCTCAGACCAAAGCAGGGAACAGGGATAGATTAGATATCAGGATATCAGGGCTCAGTGGACACTGATGGTTACCACTGCAACATGTGTTCTAACGTCAGTTTATGAGGAATGGTTACCACATAACATGTGTTCTAACGTCAGTTTATGAGGAATTTTGATGAACCTTATGGATGCATTTAGATTTAAATAGTTTAGATTTAATAGTTTAAAAATGATTGTTAACCTGACTCCTTATTGGTAAACAAATGGTTACTTCATATTGTAGTATTATAAGAAGACCACTTCACATGGTTCCTTTTGTGGTCTAACTGCTCTCGTCCCTGTGCAGGGCTTTTTCCGGCGGACCATCCGAATGAAGCTGGACTACGAGCGCTGCGAGAGGAGCTGTAAAATCCAGAAGAAGAGCCGCAACAAGTGCCAGTACTGCCGCTTCCAGAAGTGCCTGATGCTGGGCATGTCCCATGATGGTGAGAGAGAGAGAGATGAATGTGTAAAGAGATAAGAATGAAAGACAGAGTGGAAGTTGTAAGGATGAGGAGAAAGAGACAGAACAATAAAGGGGAGATCAGGATAGGACGGCAAGGAAAGGACTAGACAGAAAGAATAGGCTTTTTTGATCAGCCTACTTGTTATTACACAATAATGTGTGATTTTATTAGATCACAACTACATCAGACCTACAGTATGAATCAGTACTGACAACTAGGGTTGGAAAATGAACGTGAATAAACGTGAATTAATGGAAATAAACTGGGAATTTTTAATATGGCAAGTTAGCCTATAACAGGGAACTTAAATGTAGTGGACAAAACCCCATCTTGCAGCATAATAGTTAAAACAACCTGATTTAATGCAATTTCAGTCGAATTTCTACCCTGCACCTACGTCACAAGCACACAGCAATCAGAATAGGCTTCTAGACATAAAGGTACCCTGTGGTACGTTGATATGCATGGGAGAAAAAAAATCCTAGTGAAAATGTCATCTCATGTGGGAATAACTTGTGTGAAACTGGTTCCTAGGTTAATTTCCCATGGGAAGTTTACGGAAATGTACCGGAAATTTTCCACCACTTTGCAACCCTACTGACAACACCAGATTATTCATCAACAGTTGCATCAGAATGATGCAGTAGTCTACATGTTCTCTGCGTGGGTCGCCCATGGTTTATTTGGAGAAGAATAGAGGAAGATCAGAGAGACGCTGCGTATGTGGTTTAGAGAGAAGACAGAGAGGAGGAAAGAGAGAGGAAGAAGTTAAAAAGCAAAAGAGGGGGAAGGGTACAGGACAGATGAGGCACAGCACAGCACAACACAGTACAGGAACGTGTACATGATGTGCAGAGACAAGAAGGAGCTGCAAAACAACAGGTCCAAGACATCAGTTACAAGAGCAAGCACAATTGTTTTGATTTTGTGAAATTTATTTCTCTCTAGTTGACCATACAGGAAGCTTACTCATGAAACTTATTGGAGTATTTATGTGTGTGTGTGTGTGTGTGTGTGTGTGTGTGTGTGTGTGTGTGTGTGTCATGGGCGGATTATGAACTTTTGGGCCCCTGGGCCCAGATGTATTAAGGGCCCCCACTATATGTCGTATATGTGGGAGGGGGGGGGTTGGGGGTCCTCCCCCAGACATTTTTTAAGTTGTTTGATGTGATTTCCTGTATTATGGTGCATTTTGGGGTTTGCCAATACTAAATTCAATCAGATTCATAGCCTACATCCTGATTTGTTGATATTGAGGCAATGATTCCATGCAAAGGCTTGGGCTTCAGGGCCCCCTGACCCCTTGGGCCCCTGACCCTGGGCCCGGTAGGCCCGTGCAGTAATCCATCCCTGGTGTGTGTGTGTGTGTGTGTGTGTGTGTGTGTGTGTGTGTGTGTGTGAGAATACTGTGATGAATGTAAGACCTGTGTGCAGAACAACAGATGGTGAAGCTCACGCTTCTCTCTCTCTCTCCCTCTCTCTCTCCTTCTCTTTCTCTCTTTCTCTTCGTTTCTCTCCCTCTCTCTCCCTTGCACAGCGATCCGGTATGGCCGTATGCCAGAGGCAGAGAAGAGGAAGCTGGTTGCAGGACTCTTAGCGGGAGACGAATGCAGTCAGAACTCTGCAGCCTCGGACCTCAAGTCGCTGGCCAAGCGCGTCAACAACGCCTACCAGAAAAACCTCAACATGACCAAGAAGAAGGCCCGCAGCATCCTCACTGGCAAGACCAGCTCCACCTCGGTAAGAGCTGGCATGGCCAAACACCTGTATCAGAAGAAAAATGCAACACTATAAACCTCACAAAAAACAAAGTTATGCTAGTTAAAATTTTAGACATACTGTAATATCTTACAAATGTAAAGTTAATGTTAGGGGTAGGTTGTCCTTCTGCTGAAGTGAAGTCATAGGTTAAAGAGTGAACAAAGAAGCTTGTCTGACCTCTGAAGCCTCTGACACTGCTATTTTATTGTAGCTTTTAGAACTGTTATGCATGTATAATGTCATTAACTGGAAATTGGGGCTGGTGTCGGTCCAAGAGCTAGCTTAATGCATCCATTTGTGAAAGCTCTGTATCACTTTCAGTTTGCATTTGGTAAATTAGTGACTGTTGCTGTTTCACCCACAGACATTTATGTTAAACGGTCCGATACAAACAACATTTGTAGCATTGGCTAAAAAGGAAATTACTTCACACATTTAACTGTATGTTACTGTAACTTCACAAGGTACATGCAGTCAATCAAAGTACACCAGGTTTCAAAATACTGGCTATTGTTGACATTACAAAAACTGCATAGACATTTATGTTTCAGTTGTACAGATATTTGCATGCAATCCACCGTTTTTAAACTAAATTTCTTGGTTGGGAACTGTATGTCCACATGTAATGTTCACATTCAAAAGCATTCCAGTAAAAAGCAAATCAATTTTTTTCCCTTTACTGTTTACTACAGGAGGTTCAGTAGAAATACTGTTTACAGTATGATAGAACAGAAAAAGTTTAAAGTATTTCTTACAGTGAACAAAATATCCATGAAACACACAAGTGCATTCTGAACAAAAATACAACAGCAAAAAGCCCAGATAAACTAAAAAAGCACAAAATTACTGATATTACAGTATCCAAGGTGATGGGATAAAACCGCTTGGTAGCAAAAGCAGAGCAGAGGCAGAGGTTTATATATGAATCTAAGGTTTGGAATATTGTTTTTGCTATTGTGGGATGTTGTGTGTTAACATTTGTAAATACTGCAAAAACAATCCATTATTTTTTTTGGTTGGTATAGCTTGTTTGTTAAGAAAATGTAAGCATTGTGCAAATGTGTTCACTGACTGCATATTGTGTGAAAACGACATGAAATGTGTGAATGGTATGGCCACAAAAGACCGATGAATTTTTATGGATATTTTTTCGTTTTTTTCTACAGCCATTTGTTATCCATGATATGGACTCGCTGTGGCAGGCAGAGAATGGCCTGGTGTGGAACCAACTGATAAACGGGGCTCCCCCACACAAGGAGATCGGGGTTCACGTCTTCTACCGCTGCCAGTGCACCACCGTAGAGACGGTGCGGGAGCTCACTGAGTTCGCCAAAAGCATCCCAGGGTTCGTGGACCTCTTCCTCAATGACCAGGTAGCTATTCTGTTCACACACTAACTAATTGTGTGGTCAGGGACGACACTAAAATGGCCAGATCTCTCAACTTCACGTGCATTCCTATATCTATCCACACCACACACACACCACAGTCTACTCTCTTCAGGGGTTACACATTTACTATGGCATAGCCTAATACATGGGTCCTACGTCTGGTTAGGGCAGGGGTTCCCAACCTTTTTTGGCAGGTGATCCTATTGATGATGTCACAAAACTTTGGCGACCCCAATCATTCACAACATGATAGAGAGTGCATCTCATCTCCACTGTAACATCCAGTTGAGAGCGGTATTTTCCCCAAATGTCCTAGCAAGCTAATTTGTTTGTTTGACTCGTTGCCTGGTCGTTTTGCTACTTTGTTTGGAATGTTGATCAAGCATTAATACCCATGATGATCTCATGCGGGATGTCTACGTTCATTTTTAGGTTGCATAGCTAGATTGTAATGAAGGATCCAATTAGTTTTATTTATTTAATGTATATATATATAATAAATATATTTATTTATTTATTTATTTATTTATTTATTTATTTATTTATTTATGTAATGTACTGGTCAATTGTAAGATACCAAATAACTCAGCCGACCCCATTTGAATTTCAGGCGACCCCACATGGGGTCCCGGCCCCAAGGTTGGGAAATGATGGGAGAGGGTAAAGAAGGGTAGAAAGGCTACAGATCAGAAGCTTCCTCTCAGCTTTCAGACATTTCAAGCCCTTTTCCTGCCTCATGTCCCTTTGATGTTTTTCCTGTGTTTCCATGCCACTGTTACCACTGTTAACATACACTTGCTCTTGGGAAGGTTTGGTTCAAGCCCTTGGCTCCTGGTACTAAAAAAAAAAAAAAAAACTTTCAGTTTCTCAGTTATTCAGATTTCCCAATTCCTGTTGTTCACTAGGTGACGCTACTCAAGTACGGGGTGCACGAGGCCATCTTCGCTATGCTGCCGTCGCTCATGAACAAGGACGGGCTGCTGGTGGCGAACGGGAAGGGCTTTGTCACGCGCGAGTTCCTGCGCAGCTTACGGAGGCCCTTCAGCGAGATCATGGAGCCCAAGTTTGAGTTCGCCGTCAAGTTCAACGCGCTGGAGCTGGACGACAGTGACCTGGCCCTTTACGTGGCGGCCATCATCCTCTGTGGAGGTGAGGAAAAATGGCTGGATGTTTATGTTCCTGTTTATTACTGATTCGAGCTACAGAGTGTAGTGCGATGTATTGGGCAAGGTTCCCACGGGTCCGTCAAATCTCTGTGAAAATGTGTGACTTTGACAAAAAAAAAAAAGCTTTTTTGGATAAATATACATGGGTCATTGAAAGCACTTGAATGTATATATACTGCTCAAAAAATTTAGGGAACACTACCTTCCACCCTTTTCTCCATTCTCAAACTACATTCACAGAGTGTCTGACAGTTGTTGCAAAATAAAACACTTGCCTCAAAAGTTTTACTTGTGCTCAGAACCAAACAGTGTCAGAGTACCGATCCAGTGTATGATTGAAGTGTTCCCTTCATTTTTTTTGAGCAGTATATTTTGTTTTAGAAAAGGCCACGTAGTCTAACACAGCACAATTGAGTAGTGTAGAGTGATCTCAAGGGGGTCAGAGACCCACACAGAAACAAACACTGTTCTGTATTTATCAAACACACATATTAGGGTGAAATAGTCCAACACAATAAAGACACCAAGACTCCAGGATGCAAATAAAATGGCCTTACATGAGTTCAGTACCTACAAATTAACCACCACTCACCAAAGAACAACATTGTGTATACACAGCACAACCCAACTGGACAACATGTTCTCTTATACACATGTTTTACACTTGCGATGCAAGTTGATAGATGGCAGCTCCCTGCAGATTTTGAATTAAGTTCATTATGGAAAGCCCTTTTGGTCCTTTGAATTGTCAGATTGTGTCTGTTTTATTGTCATTATCTCATTTTCACTTCATAAAACATCAGGGAGCAATATTATTTCTTTTTTCCATTCCTCTGTTTGGTACTCGGTGTAACAAAAGAAGACAGAAAAGTTTGCATAATTAAATGCTTTTGAATTAAATGTTTGCTGCATAACGCCTTTACTATCTACCCCCCTTTTTTGACAACTGACGTATCGGTTTTACATATCAGTTATCGGACTCCTTTTTTGGTAATAATTGAAATTGGTATCGGCCCCAAAAAAAACACATCGGTCGATCCCTACTCTTAAATAGATAATAGAATAGAAACACAAAAAATAAATATAATAGAGAAGAAAAAATATTCTAAAATAATCACATTCCCAGAGTAAAATAATCCACTGACCGTGTATCATTGCGTGTACATTTCTGTGCATCTGTGTGCCTCCAGACCGACCTGGGCTGATGAACATCAAGCAGGTGGAGGTGATGCAGGATGGCATCCTGCAGGCTCTCAACCAGCACCTAAGCGCCAACCACCCCGACTCCAGCTACATCTTCCCCAAGCTGCTGCAGAAGATGGCCGACCTGCGGCAGCTGGTCACCGAGAACGCCCAGCTGGTCCAGAAGATCAAGAAGACCGAGTCAGAGACCTCACTGCATCCACTACTGCAAGAGATCTACAGGGACATGTACTGATGGCAGACACAAGGGGCTCAGAGACCCACACACTGACACAAACACCCTCTGGATTGATGTGCTGACACGCACATACAGACACACACACACACACACACACACATACGTGTGAACTGGATGTTTGCTTAGGAAAGGTCAAGAAGCGCATTTAAGAAGAAGGAAGAATAGTAAAAGAAGAAGAAAAAAGCAACTGTCTACCCCACAAACCAATGCAATTCTTTTTGTGTCATAAAAGATGATGTCTATTCTCGTAACAGATGATTGTGGTTCACTATTTTTATACTGCAGCTCTTTGTAGCCTCCTCCACTTTGGAGCCTTTCTATTGGTCAATTTTTATTAGTCTTCGTCCGTATGACAACTTTTACTACTGTAGAGGATTTGAAATAAGACTATGCATATTTTGTTTCACCAAATGTTCGAAAGGTCATTGAAATCAAAGACTTACTGAAACTATTAGTTGTTAATGAGAACTGACCCAAGGTCAGGCAATAGCTTCAACATTTCTCTGGTGTATTCTAATAGAGAACAAACCCAGAGTGTATGCAATCACTTTCTCCCTCCCTGCATCCTTCTTCCATCCCTCTTTCACACACACACACACACACACACACAAACACACAAGACAACTCTTGCTCTCATGCCCTCAGATCTTTGCAGCACACACACACACACACACACACACACACACACACACCGAGAAAACAAGAAAACTAACCCCAAGTCCAGTGTATCTACAGTATAGCACTTAGGAGGTAAAATATGGGAGTATGGAACATTCATGACAAAAGAAGGACTTTAGCGAGGGGGTCAGAGCTGACTTTGCTATCCTCGTCCACAGTATTGCTTCATACAACCTCCAAACCTCAGTTTTGTTTCCTTGTCTCTTTGTCTTGTTGTGTTTTGTCATGTGATGGGTCTATTTCGTAGTTTTGAGGATTGTTAATGACAATGCTGTGAAGGAAAAAAAACTTGATCACAGGGTCTTGCTAAATGTATCATTACCTGATTTATCCGTTTACTCAGAACTGCCGTTATTTCATCCTCAATTTCACATCTGGGTCCTTCATGTTAAGTAACTTGTAGTAACTATTGCATTGGATAGAGCATAAAGCTGCTGTATGGGAATATGCTGTTTGGAATACTTAGATTTGATTATTATCCCCAAAATAGATCCCCTATGAAATATATCTTCTATTCTCCCCCGATCTTTAGTATTCAACTTAACTTTCAACACAGTCTGGCAATGTTATGTAATAGATCAGGAAATGGCTTGTCTGATGGGCACCATCTTACATTTAACGCTTATATGAATTGTTTAAATGTTAAACATTTATACGTATTGTTTAAATTAATTTATAACAGATGGTGGAGAGAGATAAATCTTGCAGATACTATTATTGCTAGACCTTCAATTCCATCTTTCTCCACACCTCTGTGGTCCTTTCTCTCAAGCCCTGTCAAAATGGTGCCCTGATGATGACCATCATCTCCTCCTTTTCATATGTCATAGGTCTTCTTAGTTCTCATTCACTAACTGCATTTGTTTGTAAAAATCCTTTTGGGAATATACTAAACGTTTACTAAATCCAGGGTGTCTTTCTGACCCCCAGTGTCTTTTCCAAGGGTGCCCAGACTCCAGAGTATGGGAATGAACTAGTTTTGAATGAATCATAGCCACCATGGAAGCAAAGGAGATCCATAGTCATTTGTAGTAACATTCACACCTCCTTACTTTACTTGGGTTTGGTCCATCGCTTTGTCCCTTACAGGGTCTTCCAAGCGAAACTGTATCCACTTCCATGAATTGAATGAGTAAGTGAGGCCAAAGGTCTTACTCAGTGGGGCACGGGTAACTCAGTGGCTTAAACACACTGAGCGTCAGGCCTCAAGGCAGGACTAAAGATATGACTAAAGACTAAAGAAAGCTAAAGCTGTGGCATCGTGTTCTAACAGCACATGCTGTTCCCCTCAGACTTTTTCTCCCTTAGTTTAACTGAAGGTGTGCCCTCATCAGCTGTAGACTTCCATACATTCTTGTCTAAATCGGTCTTTGTGGTTGTCAGTTTATCATGTTAGAGCGATTATCTTCATGTGCCATGACATGTTTGAGGACTTTTGGTTTGTAAATGCGTCATCATGCCAAGGTGAGGCTACAGCAGTGTGCTGAATCATTCACATCTCTTGATATTGATCTGTTGTTTTGTTTTGTTGTTATGGTGACTCTCGGAGTCCAGGTCTTGAGTAAAGTGCTGGTGCATACTCCTGATTGGCTTAGTAAGATTCTGAGGTTCCGTGTCACAGTTGTAGTGTCAGCAGTCTGCCACCAAGTTGACGTAAAAAAGTACATTGTCAGCATGTTTCCTGCTCCTCAGTCTGGTGTGCCTGTTACATTTCATTTTTTTCTCAGCATTTCAGTCCTATGCATCATTTTCTTCAATCCTATGCACACTGCACAGCTGTGGATACATTACATTTACACAAAGACAATACTATGTACACCTACTTCTTGTATTGTCTATCTTTGTGGGCCTCCGGATATCTTGGTATGGTGCTGCTATTTATCGTTTGTGTTATGTTAGCTGACATAGTTACCCTTCCTGGCCTCCCGCTGTGCAGATAAATACATACTTTCTCTATGAGCACTGTCAGTGTACAAAGGCCAAGCTGTGAACACACAGTGGTGGACACTGTGCCGGTCTCTTATTTTGTTTTATTTGTTGTTGTTTTTTCTGTTACTGAAATAGAACAAAGTTACAATTGAAGATTACCACAGTATAATTTCTATCCATTTTATGGAAAATGAGTAAAACTTTTTACAATCTTCCATTGCCTGGTGTGTTAATTTATCCGTCATTATTTTTGCTGCATTTAATATATTATTGGAAAGCCAATCCGCTAATAATTTTTGAAAGCTTAAAGCATGCAGGAATTACTAACATTTTGTAGTTTAGTGTATGATGGATGGACAGATCACATAACCTGTCGTTCCCAGTAACTGCTCAGGCTTTGCACATTGTAGTTCTGTGGGAAGAGATGGTTTCACAGCGTGACGTCATCAAGAGAAACTTTATTACCACAGAATTTTTTTTAATGCTACTGCAGAGAGCAGTGAAGGACGTTTACTAACCCACTGTCTGTCTGTGAGAGCTTAACTGTTGTTGTGAACTGTTGACGGTTGTTGTGAGTTGTTCAGAGCCCTGCGCACTCAGGCCTCGGTTTCCTCTCCTGTCATGGTATTTCCTCAGCGAGGTGCTGCTTGGCGTTTGAACTCTGGGAGCTGGGCAGCAGGAATGTGTTCAGCAGATGTCTCTCTCTCTCAACAATGCAACCCCAAAGGGTACAGCGCTGACCTTTTGCCTATTGTTTTTGGGCCGGACACGTGGGGTCTCCATCGCAGCAGGGTGTCCCGGAACGACGCTCCACCACTCTACCCTCCCCTCCATGAATGTTCTTTCTGTCAGTGCTTCCCCCTTGAAGGAACCTTATTTGGGCCTGCAGGGGATGGACAATATTACATGCACACTGATTTTTCTTTCACTTCAAACAAGACCTATACACACAATGCATTTCAAGGCGTGATTAAAAAGCCAGCATTTCCCATTCCAGTCTTGTCATTAATTATATGCATCAAAGTTTTGGTTTCAAGTTATTTTGTTTCATTTGTTTACTTTTAATATAAGTACTACAGATATGCAAAATGTATTTAAATACTCAAAAGTTGCAATATATACAGAATGTACCCTTCAATATACACACATATTTTGCCTTTTGTTCTTAACTGATAAAGTGAATGTTTTTTTGTTTTTTTTCCATCATGCAGTCACCCTGAAGTCAGCATAAGAGTCAGGACATCCGAAAGGAAACAGCAATTAGCTCTCACAACAAGGAGCCACAATAAAAGTTATTCAACCAGACTATTTTTAAGTCTGTGAGAGGACACACTGTGTACACTGTGTCTCAAGGGCAGAGTTTACACACGCTCATGAGAAATAAATTAAATTGCGACCGACAAGACATTCCCACAGCCTGCCTGCAGCTAACATACTGTGGACGGGTCTGTCTCTGGTCTGGAACTGCATCCATGTTACATTCATGTTACATTACACACTGTATGTGTACTGTAAGCTGGGTGAAAAGATTAAAAAATATTAAATAAATAATAATAAAAATAAAAGATTGCGTTTGGTCTGGTGAAAGCCAGACTATGTGTACTGTAGAAGCTGCTTGAAATTGCTAATAAATTAGATTTCTGAACTTTATCCAGAAATGTGGATCCAGTTCATCCAGTTCATAATAGATTTCCATCTCTCATAATAATTGTCATACTTTGCATATCTAACTGAAATTATGAAATAAGAAACATAAACATTTTTGTTTTGTTCATGTGGCAGATATTTGTACCCAGAGTGATGCTGTATGCACTAATTGTATGTGTACAAAGAGAGACATGTTGAACTCATGACCGTGGCATTGGTAGCAACTTGCCCCCCCCATCTCAGGCGGTCGATGGGAACAGCTTTAAGCACAGCCATGTGTCTTTGCATAGGAACAATGAAACAATTTGACTAGTAGTTTGACCTGGGGTCAGGGACGTCCCTCTTTCTTCCATCCTGGAAAGCTGCCACTACTTCCCCCTGGAACCTGTTTGGTCTTGGCATTAGTTCATTTGTAGAGACTTCCCTCCAAGATATAAATGAGTTTTAAGTGCAGGAGAGAGAGACAAAGAGAGAGGGAAAGAGAGAGAGACATGGAGAGGAATAGAGAGAGATGAGAGGGAGAGAAAGAGAGAGAGAGACACACAGAGCAAGTAAGCATCTCTTTTGTGCCATTAAAAATCTGAAGGTTAAGAACTCCAGTGACTTAAAATGACTTAGAAATCACAGCGGAGAAAGACAAAAACACATTCATATGTCAAAAAGAAAAGGCACATGCAAAAAGAACAGAAAATGTAAAATGTTTCCCTTCATCTTTTAATCTTTTATCAATGTAGGTTTATTATAGTAGTCTTTGAATTCTTGTGTGAATTCTTGTGTTCTATGTGTGTTTCGGTGTCCTGGGAATCGTTGACCAAAAATTCAGGACGTTGACGACAGGGAAATTTTTCTTAAAAAAAATTTGCGCAGTAGCTTGAATGAGTTTAGCTGTTCGGTTATTCTTTGACAAATAAAACATTCCATGCCATGCTTGAATTTGAATTTGTGACTAGTTTTGATGCAGAGGATTGTTGCATCTTGAAACGCTATGCATATCCTAGGTTACTGCATGTGTAACCTGCAAACTATAAGTACAAAATTGAAATGTTTTTCAACTCCTATTTAATCAAACTATTAAATCACATCAGAGGCAGCTAAGATATTAGCGTGACAAAAAAATACATCTGTGTCGTGAGTTTGTGTGAGATCTGTCTATTGCGTCTCTCAAGTCAATAGTATAAGTATATATACTCTTTTGATCCCGTGAGGGGAAATTTGGTCTCTGCATTTATCCCAAACCGTGAATTAGTGATTACACACTCAGCACACAGTGAGGTGAAGCACACACTAATCCCAGCGCAGTGAGCTGCCTGCTACAACAGCAGCGCTCGGGGAGCAGTGAGGGGTTAGGTGCCTTGCTCAAGGGCACTTCAGCCGTTCCCACTGGTCGGGGCTCGAACCGGCAACCCTCCGGTTACAGGTCAGGAGTGCTAACCAGTGGGCCACAGCTGCCCACCTCATTCAACCCATCAATACCTGAGACTTGAGAGCCCTGTCCACAGATAATGACATTACAAGTGCATGGTCTTCTCAAAACAACTCCATCTTCATCTTTGCAGACTTCTCTCTTCTGGGGGGCTGCTTGAATGGCAACATGAGTCAGAGCTGAGATACAATATTATTATCTGGCAGGCAACATCCATCTGGTTTGCCTGTTAACTTCCACTTGGTCCTTCCAAGAAAGGAAACAGCATTGAATACGTAAATATGACGTCTTGCAAAAATCTTGTGGGCCACATAGGTAATTCATTCATCCAGTCATCCATCCATTGACCCAGGGTTGCAACATCATTGTCTGCCAGGGTTGTAACATCTGGCAGCCAACTTCCTCGTGGTTTGCCTGTCAACTTCCTCTTGGTCCTTCAAAGAAAGGAAACAGCATTGAATACTTAAATATGACGTCTTGCAAAAATCTTGTGGGTTACAGAGTTAATTCATTCATCCAGTCATCCATCCATTCATCAATCCATTGATCCATCCATCCATCCAATTCATTCATTCATTTATTCATTCATTCATTCATTGGTCAGTTAAGATACATTTCTTCTGCTTTTGGGGCCAATCAAGTGACCATGGCACTGTACAATTAAAAGACCAGGAGTAAAGTAAACAAAGTTAAAGTCTACATTGCAGTGATTTAATGCAATGCAAACCATTTTGAAGTATCTGCTGGTAATATCCAGGAATGTTATTCCTATGGCCATCACTGTGAGTTATGCCTTTGCATTTTGCATGTAGAAACGGTGCTGTGCAGAGAGATCACCCTTGAGGAACAGGTTGGCTGACAGGCAGGCAGCTGGTGGTGGCCATGATTACGAGGCGTAATGGGATTATGGGATGGCTGACTCTTTATCTTGAGGTCGATGCCGTGAGGAGAAGAAACATTGGAGGTCCACACAAGAAAGCCAAAGGTAGGAGAACTTGTGTTTGTACTTCTTTCATACTTTCACTTGCAGGAGTATTAGCCGCTGCATTCAGCTATGGAGCAGGAGCTCCATGTAATGACCAGAAAAGCATCAGGTTCACCTAACGAACTTGTGGATATGAGTCTGGACTAATCTTTTCAAAGGCATTATGCTTAGTCAAGTCAGCCATAAGTGGAAGAGTATCAGTATCCTTCCACAATGAATTTCATTTGAATAACATAATGGACATTGAACTATAAGGGTTGACTACGATTTGAAATCAGATAGCATCATTATTAAAGGCTGAATACAGGACATACATTACTGTTTATTTCTTAAATCGAAACTCAGTTTAAATGCACCAATCAACAGCATCATAAATCAGCTTTTCAAAGGTCCATTTTTAAATGATTGTGTGTAAGTGTAGAGTTGTAGACGCCCATCTGAAGAGTGTGTGTGGGCTTGGTTACGTTCTGTTTTCAAGCTCTGCATACTCTTCTGCCTGCTCATTCTCTACATCAACATGATCTTGGACCGAGTTCTCTGGGCTGGGAGAGCTGCCTGCCTGCCTGCCTGTCTGCTTGCTGGGGTGAGCGATGGCGTCTCTCAGAGAACTCCCAGCTGGTGGGAAACCAAACAGCTGTGTGTAGATCAGCCCAAGCGGGGCAGTGGCTGTATGGTGTCAGACTGCCGTGTGGGCTATGCTGCAGCAATGCTGATCCACAGCACAACACAACTACTGGGCCTTAGACAGAAGTTCATATAGTGGAGTAAAAAAGATTTTTACTTAAATATATGTATGATAGCTCACTAGGTAAGTAATTTGTTCTGTGTCTGTTCCAGTTTTACCAACTTGAATACAGTTGCCGTGATGAGTTGAACCAAAATGTTGGATTTTATAGTTTTGAAAAAAAAAATCCTTGAAATGTATAGGCAAAATAGTGGCTATAAAATGATTATGATTGTTGTACGTTTGGGTTTTGTGGATTACTTTCAATGTTTATCTATCACTATACAGATTATAACAGCACGGCAGTTTGTCCAGCTTTTTTCGCTTCTATAACCCTGATCTAGTTATAATGTTTTAGAAATGTGTTTTTCTGTGGGGAAAAAAGCATGCTGGAAACCAGCAGGCCCTGGTGAAATGACTCCCTCGTTAACAAAGAATCAAATGCTCTCCTCTCGTACTCTCTTTTGCCCAACCGCTCATCAGGTGACCAACGTTTAAATGTCTTTTGGATAATCACCCTTTGATATTTGGGGTTTCATTTGTCACAGTTGATCATCATATGATCTGCAACATTAGACATGTCTAAGAGATACACCCTTGGTAAATATGGCCCTAAATCTATTATAACTCTATAAAGTTAATCTATTATAACCCTATAAAGTAGGCCTATCTCTTATGCTGTTTTGACAAATATATATATATATATGTATATATTTATATATATATATATATATATATATATATATATATATATATATATATATATTTTATTTACCAGTTCACTTCACTAGTCACATTCACAATCACATTTAACTCTAGTGAAGAGAACTGGCATGTTCCCACTGTATTAGTCATTGAGTGTCTTTTCTTCGAGTGACTCTCTTACAATCTTCTGTTTGTCTTTCGACTTGTCTGCTCTGTTACTCCTACTGCTGTCGTCTGGTCTCAAAGACACATTGGCCCTTTTACACCTCTAAATGTGTTTCTGTCTCCCAGTTAAGTAGACTGTGACAGTTAGAAAGAAGAGCTTTTTACTCAAAGTCCTTTAACGTTACTGCCCTCCTGCTCCAATTTCAACTTTTATATGGTGTAAACAAAACATTTCTGTATTTCAATTTAATTCAGTAAGTATTTATTCTTTAAAAGCTGTATACAACCTTGATAAAAGCCTCTCTGCATGACTCAGTGGTTGCACGGATGTTTTTCCTCGGGCCATAATAATTTGTCTGTTTTATGGGCTGTTAATGCAGATTAGCAAATTACTTTTTAAATGCCTTCCAACGTGTGCAGAGACTCAGTCTCCTCTCATCTTCTCTGTGTTCTTCTGTGTCTCCCCAGCACCCAGGAGTCTAACATCCAAAGCAGGAGGGACGCTATTGATACTCGACCGCATACCGGGGCTGTCGTTTGTTTGGTGAGCCATCCCCGGCTGCCCCATGCCTGCCAGAACAGCAGCCCTCTCTGATGCCACCCCTCTTAGGGAGTGCTAATTCATGGATGGACACAAAGACCACGAGGGATGGCTACTTTTTTACGCTGTCGTCCAGGGAGCTGCTCATATCAACACCTCTGATAAATGCTCTTCAACTCTTCGGAAACTTTGGCTTCTCCATACAAATGTTGTGCTAATCTCAGTTCAGTAATGGGCAAGTCCGAGCTGTAGTCCACATATACAGTAGTGTGGAGTACTGAGTAGAATGTGGTTCTTTATTCTTGGAAGTAGCTGAGCCAGCTTAACTGGTAAACACAGAGCATGATGGGTGCCCAGGTAAGTCTCCTCTCTTATGCACCTTACACCTCACCTTTCCCTTGGAGGATATGAAGATACTTTGATGTAGACTAGATGTTCCTAGTGCTCATTCTAGCTGCAAAACACACTTAAGTCTTAAGTGTATCTCTCTATTAGCCTCCAATTAACTCTTCTCCCTGGGCATGAATAGGAGGTTGTTGTAGCACAGCTGAAACCATCCCAGATGTTTCAATCTCAGTCTTGTCTTGACTTGGCTTGGTAAATTAGACCTATCACATAACGGAGATATTTACAGACACTTAAGAGGACTGCGGACCCACACCTGTAAACAAATACAGACGTGACTATGGTCTGTCCATAACAATATTTGTGGCTGGATTAGTGAGGGAAGGCTTTTGGACAGGCTATGTGTGTAAGCAGCCAAGGCAGAGGAATGACACATACACTCATGCCCACAGGCACAGTGCACAAAGACCATGCAGTGTGTGGCCAAACTTCCGTAAAAGGTTCTCTTTCACTTCGTCTCTGTCATTCTCTCTCTCTCTCTCTCCCTCACTCTCTCGCTCTCCTTCTCTGACATCATCCAGTGTGTTCATAGGGTTGTGTCAGGGCAAAGGCAGAGAGGGTTGTTAGACAAGCATAAACCTTTTAAATCCTGAATTGGTCTCTGACTTTGGTTGATTGATTTTGGTTTTTTGAAGTTAAGACGTCACACAAAACATGATAGGCTCAATGCTTCATTCCATAAGTATAAATCTTTTGTAATTCCCCTCATAAATGCTCTTTCCGACAGATTTGATGAGACTTTCATGCTTCTTCTTCTCTCCACAGATACCTGCATCAGGCCCGTTTGGATTATTTAGGCTATCGGACGACAGTGACAGCAGTGATGAAGGTAGTCTACTTTTGTGCTCGGTGTTACAAAATGTACTGTCTGAAAATGAATCTTTAACTGCACCCCACATGGAATAGTATAGTGTGGGAATGACCGTGAGGAGTTGTGCCCCCCAGAGCCGAGGCCAGAGGAACTGCTGGCCACCTCCTGGGAGGACCTGCCCATCATGGAGAGACTGGGTCTCAGCAGGTGGGTCAGCTGATGCGCTGAAAACGGCACAATGATCTGCAATCCAACTCTTTATAGAAAATTTAAGAACCAGCAATCCAACTCTTCAAAGCAAATTTAACACAACTTTTTTTTTAACACATCTGTGTCCATATAGGGACAACACAGTTTGTGTAATTTCCAACACATTCATTTTAAGAGTGAAATTAGGACATATTGAAACATTCCTTCCTTCCTTCCATTTCTAATTTCATCTTTGTCTCATAGTTGTGACGAAATGACAGAAGAAGAAGTTGAGGTATGAAATTAACCCCTTAATTCACCCATTCAGAGTCGTACACTTCAACAGCCCACCTGCCAATCTCTTTCATCAAATTTGTTCATGCACATTTAACATGCTTTTGTTACATTTTACATGCTTTTGTTGTTCTGTACAATGTTGCACGTTGTTTTTTGACCTCTGACAGCTACACTGTATGTCACAGATACACACACTATCACAAATCCACACACTCTTAAAACAAATGTGTTGTCCCTATCTAACACAGAGATGTGTTAAAAAACAACACAAGTTGTGTTATTTTAAACACATATTGTGTAACAAATAAAAAAAGGAAACAACACAAACTATTGTCCTATCGGGACACAGAGATGTGTTAAAAACAACACAAGTTGTGTTGTTTTCAACACATTCATTTTAAGCGTGTAGAACTGCACAATACATACTGGCTGTTTGTATGAGGTGGACAAATTAGGTGAGATAAGCAATCATGTATGTGGTGTCCATTTATGGAAACTCCATTCAGATGTATATGTGAAAGTACACCAAATAGGTCTTGCCAGATAAATGTGCATTGCTGTGAAAGCCGCCAATAGATCTTTAGAATGGTGAGTTGACCTCATGTATAACAGTATGACTGTTCCTCTGCACAGAGCGCCTTCTTTCAGTTCGCCATGGCGTTCCGCTGTGACCAGTACACCCTCCCCCAGAGGCTCCAGGCAGAGGAGCATGACCGTGCAGTGGCACAGGAGAACCTGCAGATGGAGCTCAACCACACCAAAGACACCCTGCAGGTCAATACTACACCGCAGACATTTCCAGAGATTACACTGTGCACTTTGAGCTGCACAGTCAGACCAACACCTTACGGTTGCTAGCATGGTTATCCTATAATGTTGTGATGTCTCTCTTATTTCTGTCTTGGTCCCCACCCCACATCTCCTGCAACTAAAGGATTCAGCAGCAAACAGTGTCTATTACTTCATTCTAGTTTGTGCTTCGCTTAATTCCCAAGACTGAAGACTATCTCCAAATATAGGCAGTGGTAGTGTGGCACAGATGGGGAAAGGCCATAAAAACCCTTTTAAGAAAAACATTCTACCGTACTTTCAATAATAAAAAAACTAAATTGTGACACTTAGTTAAGTTATGTTAACTTTAAACTGACTTCATGTAGGCTATTAAAATGTTTACAGTATATACACAATATTTATGCATGTTGTATATCATCTATGTTTCTTCAGCCATTACAAATATATCCTACATCCATAAACATGGATTTTCTGCATGTGAATAGATGTGATAGACGTCTTTTTGAATGACCCATTAACGTGAGTTGTGTTGACAAACAGCTGCTGAAAGCCCGGTGTGTGGACAGTGAGGCGGTAGAAATACTGGACAAAATGGAGACCTCCTTGGACAATTTGTGCAGAGCGATGGATGACATCATTACAGCTGCTGAGACGCTGGGGGCTGCTCACCAGGTATGTATATGAGGACGTAAAGCTATAGCCTCCATAGGCTACCTACAGGCACTGACATGGG
This sequence comes from Alosa alosa, assembly GCF_017589495.1. Classification (NCBI taxonomy): domain Eukaryota; kingdom Metazoa; phylum Chordata; class Actinopteri; order Clupeiformes; family Clupeidae; genus Alosa; species Alosa alosa. The sequence goes on along the minus strand of NC_063198.1, from coordinate 13,746,475 downwards.
TTTATAATGTGTGTGTGATATCAATAGAATGTGGATTCAAATCATAGGTCAGTTTACTTACATGTAATCATTCACTGAATGTGTGTTGGGCATTTAAAGGTAGAGTTTGTACTTTTCATGGTGTCAAAAATGTTTTTACAATTATGTACAGTAAGTCTTAAGGTAAGATCAGTAAACAGTGGCCTAGATTTATAACAATAAACTCTTGATAAAGTAAAGTAAGATAAAGTGTTAAAAACATCATGTGGGGAGCCATAGTGCTGCGGTTGCATTGGTGTCTTGTACTATAAACAGGCTCAGTGCCTATGGGGACCCAGGTTTGAGTCTGACCTGAACTCTTTCTCCCACTCATTTCCTGTCCTCTCTTTACTGTCTTTTCCATTAAATACTAAAAAGTCCAAACATATCACTTTAAAATTTTCATTTCTTGTAAAGAGCCTTTGGCTGATAAAGTGTCTCTATAGAAATAACAGACTTGGTTGTTGTTGTTAGAGATAATCCGCACACCAAAGAGCTCTGATATAGTAGTTTTTTTACGTTTCGAGCCCCTATGGCTCGAAACCTGAGGAAGAGTCGTAGGGACTGGAAACGTCAAACTGCAAAATAAAAATAAACACCTTAAATGGGAGCTCCTCAGCGTGCGATTCATCTCATCTCTCTTATCCACTATATGCTTTAGAACCTGCACCCATCCAAATTGGCTTTTGGGATGTGCGTGGCCTCTCACTGTTTGTTGTTGTTGTTGTTGTTGTTGTTGTTGTTGTTGCCACCTATGTTGGCATGACTTTAGGAGGCCCGCGTGAGCCATGCAGTGGAACTGATGTCGGTCCACGTGGACCATCTGAAGCGACGACACACCCTGGATAGCGCTGAGATCCTGGAGGCCAGGAGGCTCTTGCAGAAGACCCGTGGGCGGCTGCTGAGTGACAACACTGGTCAGGAAGGATCTGTAGTCATGACAATGCATCATACACTGCTTTCAAATGGCTGTGTGAAAGTCTATCAAATCGAATGCATTACCTGTACGTTTTACCTTCAAAAATGGATAGTGTCCGCTTTAATGAATTAAGATTCTACCTCATTTCCTCTCTTGCAGATGACGGTGACGTGAGAATTGTGAGACACTCAGCACAACTGGTAATCAGGCTTTCATGGATGTAGAGAGAAGCAATAACATACATACAGCAATCACTGTGAACTATGATAAAAAAAAAACAAGAATGTTCAAGGCTATAAGAACCATATACAGTAGTACCCTGTAGTGCACCAAGCACATCAGAAGGGCCATCTGGTTATACTGGAGGTGTTGCTTACCCCAGTGTAGCAGGGTCATTTATCAACCATTAAAGAGCTAAAGAAAAATGCCTGTGTGCGATGACTGCTTCTCACCCTTCTTCCAATCTGCCTCACACTCTCATCTCTCCCATCTCTCTCTCTGGTCTCCTCATCTGCAGCACTTTGCCCGTAGGAGAGTGAGCATGACTCTCATTCCAAATCTGGCTCAGGTACAGAAACCAGCACTTGTGTTACATTATGGGAATATACGGTGATATCCGGTAACACATACTTTCAATTCAGTAAATTCTAATTTTGGTTAATGTTTTGTTTTTATATATATCTCACATAGCATAGGCTATACAACAATATTAAAAATGCTTAAACTGCAACTAAACATTTTGAATTTCCCCTTAATGTCCACAACAGCTCAAAGATCTTGAGACCAAGTTCTCAGAGGGGCTAAAGACCAGCGAGGACACTGGAAGCCCACAACCAGAAGGTGACAGCAGGTAGGCCTGTGGCTGTGCTCACAGCTGGACCACTGTGTGGACATTGAAATTGGAGAGGGAACTCCAATCTCTCTCCAAACTTTCTGCTACCAATGAAGACCACTGTGTGTGTGTGAGTGGGTGTGTGTGTGTGTGTGTGTGTGTGTGTGTGTGTGTTTTTCTGTAACCTTCTTTACAGCTGATATATCTCTCAGACATGCTTCAACTATGTCTCCTTTATCAGGGAAAAAGATGGCCAACCCGAATCTCCTGAAAGCTTTTTTCCTCCCCGACTTCGACGCAACCCTCTTCTAAGACAGGCATCAACCCAGAGTCAGGACGAGGACTCAGAATCCTCCGCAGTCCCCAGGTACCGTTGGCTATTTGAACCTCTGGAAGAGTCAACTATACGTTTTTATGTGTTTTGTATCTACAAACTGTATTTATGTCATGTTTATGTTATGTACTGTATGCAACTATGAAGAGTTTGTGTTCTACAAATTCATGTAACATTTAAGTTTTAGTTTACCGTGGTGTATGACTTTTAACAGCGAGTGTGCTTGGTATGATGATCAGCTCCTCTAATACAGGGTAGGACTACGTTTTGACAAGCATACAAATTCACCTTGTTCTTGCCCCATCTGAAATGACTCCTCTACTTTTGCTGCCTCCATCCTTTCTGTATTTGTTGTTTAAAAAAACGTTGTATATGATGGCACTGAAGTCTTAAGTTAGTGAATTGGCTAACAGTGTTAATTGGTAACCAAATAGCCTACACATTGCGCTACACGCTGCGTAGGCTACGTGCATTCTCTCTCCTGCTGATCTGCGTTCAGTAGCCAAGTGCGTAATATTGCAGAAGTTAAAAAAATAAACAGTGCAGTGAAGAGTTTGGAGAGTAAAGTTATAGGGCAACTTGAAGTTTTATGAAAATAATTTACGAACCAGAACATAAAGACCGTGAAGCTTCTATTTCTTGCAGCTGTTAAAACACCCGCTAGATAGTTTAAATACCCACCAACATTCGTTTTTGCAGTACAGATTATTTCTGAAAGTTATTTGTCTACTAGGCCTAGCCTACTGGCTGATTTATCAAACGAATGCTTTCTCGTTCGTCCTCCGCAAACTACAGGTGTTTCGGTAGAGAGCCATTGAATAAGCGATGCTAAGCAATTTCTGTAACACTTTTTGTGACATTCAGCTAATATCTCCTCATTTAATGTAAGTTCCTTCGGACAATAGACCTACATTCTACTCTATGTGCAGTTGTCCTCCATCTCAGTTGCATCAGTTTTCTCATTTTGAAGGTTCTAAAATATGACGATATGCTTCACTGAATCCTTCTCGTTTTCTTTCATTTGTCCAGCTAACTTTTCCATTGAAACTAGCCATTTATGATGATTACACACTCGACATTCTGAAATGCACGATCAAGGCCAAATTAAGTTATCACGCAGCCACTGTGTCAGCAGCATGAGTGCTAACAGTGACGGTGCGTTTCTGATGTCAGATTATTATGTAGGCTAGCCTACTAGACTGTTCTCACGTTGCAGCGCTTTGCTGATATGAAGTAGCATTAATCAATATGAGGGGCAGATCTAGAGGGGGATAAATGTTGTCCCCACTGGGGATAAAAAATGTTTTGCAGAGGTAGGGACAGGAAAACCAGAGGGGGGAAAATCCTCACCATCCCCCCCTACAAATCGCACCCTGTGAGTATGTGTCATACGTAGGATTACTGTGAATGTATGTGTGTGCGTGTGTATCTGTTTATGCACATGTGTGCATATGGAATGGGTTTACATGACCCCTGGAGGCAAACATACGCAAAAAATTGGTCATCCTAGGCCCTACGGTTGTCAAGATATTCACAGAAAACTGTGTCTGCCCTACCCTCCTTTCGGGGGGTCCAGTCCAGCGGGGGGGCTACAGATCAAAACGAAAAGCGATGGTTCCATGCTATCCATGTGGGGTTACATGCCCACCAAGTTTCGTGTACCCCGGTCTTTCAGTGTCCCGGGAATCCTTGTTGGTGTACGGTCACTAAATGTACACATAAATTATTTTATTGTAAGGCCCCCCATGAACGAAAGTCCACGAAACTGGGCATGCATTCGGAGGGTGTCATAATGATCCTACACTTTCAATTTCGTGCAGTTTTGACCATGTCAGCCAGAGATATTGTGATGAAAACACCTAGGTGGCGCTATACATGAAATAAGTGGTAATAGGGGATAGGTTGACATGCCCCCTTAAGACCAACATCCAAAAAAAGGTCGACCTCCTAGGCCCTACGGTTCTCGAGATATTCACAGAAAACTGTCTCCGGCCACCTACAGGCCAGTTGGTGTAAATTAAAGGTTCTGAATTAAACCTATATGCCGCTTCGCTGTGCAGCAGTCATAATAAGGACTTATTCCTAAGGGCAAAAAATACTATCGAAATATATGGCTTCACATGACACACGTTTGGTATTATCTTCTAGAAAACAATGTGCAATTGTAAAACGTTTCAGTAATACAAAAGCAATTTGATACCAGTCGATCAGTTTGTTTGTGGATGGATCTCACCCACTGTCCTCGCATTCCTCTGCAGTCCCGTGCCCCCAGCACTGCGACTGCGTCGTAGATCGGCCCTGGTCGAGCAGGAGGGGACGGAAAGCTCGGAGGAGAATGAGGGATCCAGGGAAACGAGTGAGCAGAGCCCCCCTGTCTCTGTTCCCCCCACCCCAGAGCAGTAAGAGTGCATCAGCAATATACATTTCTGTAATGTTATCCTCCGTCCCCTCTTCACTTTCACTAGGATCCTTGGGCAGCTTTAGATGGCTGTCTCTGTGTACAGCAGTTCTCAGAATAGTTTGCTGTGTAACCTTATGTAGATGTAGTCCCCTAACATTTCATTAATCAATTAAGGCCCATTTTAAATTGATAGATCTGATAAAAAAAATTAAGTTGAATTCTAAAGTTCCATGAAATTCTTGCTTACTGTATTTGTTCGTAAAGTACAATAATGCATTGTGTCCAGGTGAAGGCAAAAGACAAAGCCTATGGGACAGAATTCTCAGAATAGAATTCTGAAACAATTTTTTCTTCCTTCTGTAGGCATTGTCTGTATTCTGTCCAACGTTCCCTGCCTCAGTGGGTCTCCACCAGTCGCTTTGTGATCCACATACTCACTCTGGGAGCCATCTTCTGTGTGGTGTTCCTCTGGATGTTACTCATGATACTGATACAGCTGAGCTGAGCAACTTCCCTGCACTTTAAAACAACATTGCATGTCAGATGATAATTCATTTATGGCAAACGGTGGTAAATGACATTATGAACAGTGAACCAGGAATATAACACAGACCTACAGTAACAGTAAGGATAATGATATGACACAGAGAATAGCAGCAAGTCAGCTTGTTAGTGCCGCCGTTTGTCTGGCTGAGTGCTGTGAGAGCACATCACGGCACAGTCTGTGACATACACTAACTAAAAGGCTTTTATAAAAGGTTGTTAAGAATGACTTTTTCTGACAGGTCTTTGTATGACAGGTGATGGTTGTGAAATGGGACATAAGATGTAGGGAGTTTATAGGTTTTTATTGGTCTGTCCCAAGATAAACAGCTGTTAAATTCAATCAATGAAAAGGTCAAAAATTACAGGTTCATATACAGGTCAATCAATGGTTAATAATCATGCACAGTGTAGCCCAGGCATATCAAGACCTTTAGTTTTGTATAGGAATGTTACACCTTGAGTTCATGTTTGGACAACAATCAAATGCACATTAATAAACAGGATGCCATTCTCTGTTAAACATCAGAAAACAAAATAAAACACAGTTCTGGTCTTTGCATTATATTAAATATAATGAACTGTTGACCTGTTGACATCTTTATTTTCCACAGTGTGATGATGTACACTGTGCAAATATTACTGTGCTGTTTACACACATTTTCAAAATTCTGACTATTTTTCAAAACTCTACACACAGAAAAAACCTAGCCTGGAAAAATCCAAACTCATTCATAAAGTGAATAGGGTCTGGTGACTCATGGTTGGGATTCCTTTCCAACACCTGCATTGCAGTTGGCACTAACTTTGAAATAATTGGTCTCCTTACCAATCACATTATATAGCCAATATAGCCTTACCAATCACATTGATCAGAGATTCCTCATTACTTCCTACTTCGCCTAAACCAGGGCTATTCAATTAGTTTGTAATGGGGGCCAGTTCATTAAAAGCATCACAACTGAGGGGCCGGAGGAATGCGGCTTGAAATATGAGTAACCTAATCACATTAACAGCTGTATACAATGAAGTACAACAGCAGCAACATGGGTGTTCAAATGTTGTATTTTGTACATGCATAACAACATCATTACCCAGTTGTTGGTGGCTAATAGGGAATTAAATCTGTGATAACAGATAACAGTAATGGAATCTGTGCTTTGCACAGTAACTGTTAGGTCCAAGATTTCCAGTGAGTAGCCTACAAACAGGATTCAAACACTGTTCAGGTGAATTAAATGTGTAATCAGTCGCATATGTAGCTCTCTGACTTATAGGCATACTTAAATTTGACGTTATCACCATTTAAATGAGATGACCTGTAGATTTTTTTTTAGCAGTGCAGGCCAGTCATAATCGCCTAATAATAACACGGGGGTCCGGGGGTGTCTCCCCCGGGATTGTTTTCTTTTCTGGTTGCTAATCACACTATTTTAACATGTTTTGAGAGGGACAGGCCCATCTTTTTTCTAACGCACCTCACGTTACCCCATGCATTAACATATGTCACTGCTTGAATAAATGACATAGCCTACTGAACATAGGCATCGTCATAGTTCACGATGACAATGAAAACGTTTAGCCTACTTGGTTTCTGTTTTGTGTTATTGTAGAAACACAACCACGGCCTTTATTTGGTGAACGGAGGTGCAAATCATCTCCTTTACTTTCTTTGGTTATTATATAGTCTACGATTCACTTTAATCAAAAACGTTTTGCCGTCGTCACATTTACAAATATGCAATTTACCTTCGCTATCAATGATACTTTTTGCTTCGAATTGAGTGCGCATTTAATGTAACATGCCACATGATTTCCTAGAGGCCTTTAGACAGGCTCATTTCTGACTTCACTAGACTATTATTGCATTTGTTTATGTTGTAAGACGTGAAGAAACGAAGGACATCGGCAATAGCCAGGAATGGAGATGAGAATGGAATGGAGAACGGAATGGAGAACAGCTCACGCTTGCTAGAGATTATACATTTTTTAAAGGGCCAGTACAAATGACCTCGCGGGCCGGGCCGCCAATTGAAGAGCCCTGGCCTAAACTTTACAAACTGACAATAAACAGCATCAACAGTCAGGAAACAATGTATATGGGTCTACTTTTTCTGTAAATAAATGTCTGCATTTTTCCAACTGCATTTTATGATATTTGCAGGTGTTGCTGCTACTGTTTATCTTTACTGTTTCGCCTTCCCCTCTCGTCACTGATTGGTCTGACTTTTTTTTGTCTGAGGCTACGTTTATACGGTGACGATGAAAAGAGAAGACGCAGAAGTGGCGTCTCGTCTTCATTTTTTTTTATTGGCGTTTAGACGAGCATTCTCAGGGATAAGGGGAGAAACCGGTGACTTCGTTCTTAGTACAGTTGTAGGCGTGAGTGAGGGGTTTCACAAAATCACGCCATCTGCTCTTCTCCTTGTCTTTCAATGTTCCCAGCATACTCAGGAGGGTGCGGTTGTACCGCTCAACTGGGTTTCCACGTGGGTGGTAAGGACTTGTCCTAACCTTCCTGATCCCAGTGATGGCACAGAGCTCCTTAATGGTGTGAGACTCAAAGTCTCGGCCCTGGTCGATTGGATATGCATTCCAGACCGCTGGGTGGTGGTGTGATAGAACCCCGGTACGTCACGCGCAGACATTCTAATTTGACAGTTTAGCCCATAGACATAATATACATATGTATATTATGTCTATGGTTTAGCCCATAGACTGTATATATATATACAGTCTATGGTTTAGCCAGAGAGGTAATCAAAGATCTTTGGTTTAGCCGAAGACGGAGACGCAACCCGGGTCGTCTTCAAAACTACACTTTGGAAGGAGTCTTCAGATTTTTGCGTCTTCAAGCCCCGATGGCGGGGTCGCCGTGTAAACGAAAGGCACTTTGATGGTGTTTGAGTGACAGGTTTCAAACTAACATAACTGTCAGTGTCATGAGTAGAGAGAGATAGACTACATTTTCAAGATGCATTACTTACCCACTGCCAACAGGTGGCAGTGGAGGATACCATGCAGTGGGCACATGTTGCAAGGAAACTTAGGACCTTTGAATGACCTTTAATGAAATTTCCTTTCTTCTGCGGTCTAGATGTAATTTATTTTACAGTAGCTTTATATTCTGTTTCAGTGTAGGGATGTGAACTTGGTGGATGTCCTTTGGTTTATAGTGCTTTGCTTCAGTGTAAACCAGGTACAGTAGACCCTATCACCTCTATTTTAAGAATTTTTGAACAGTCTTGTTCATAAAAACATGTAAACATCTGATTAATTGAGAATCCATTTCACTATATCCTGGTCTCATTTTTCTTTAATCCATATTTATTACATGGTAATATTATTGGACAATGTTCCTTTATACAACAGTTACACAATGGTATCTGAATATTCATCAACTGATTATTTGAAAGGCTCTTGTATTGAGAAGGCTGTTATAATTTATTTCAACCACTTGAATTATGGGAAACAGATGGTGTTTTCTGTTAACTATAAGCCTGATTGGGAACATGGAAATTAAACTCAAAATTAGACATACACTGAATATCCCTTTCAAAAATGCTCTGTTCTATTCTAAATGCTCAAGTGAGACCATGAAGTTACCCTACATGGGTGTCCTATACGTCTTCATGTTAATATGAAAGACACATCAAATATACGAGTAGGTGTTCCAAGATGGCTTTTCTAAATTCAGAACCATGTTCTTATACTCATGTGTCATGAATGATGTTGGAGGGAAACTTCATACATTAAAAGTTTGATGAACTTCAGGAGATCTCACACTTTTATCCATTACAACGTTCCCCTGCTTCCCCTAACCCTGCCTCTTATTGAGATGATGACATAACAGAGACTAAGCTGGTAATGATTTAACCTACACCAGCTATCCCAGTTTCCTAGGTCTGCTAAGGCTACTGGCACTTATACAATATATTAATCCCTTTTGCATCTGCAGAAGTCTTTTAGTAATCTATAATTCTGCGGCGTAAAGCAGATGTATTTGTTTATTGTACAGAAAAATAAAAATAACCTGTCAAGCAGTCAATTGACTACATTGCAGTCAAGAAGTAGGGGAAATGAATTTACGAAACCAAAACGTGGGTCATAGTTGCATAGTTGTCTAAGCCTCTATTGTGTAGCCTGTTAAAAACGTCGAGATTAAATCGTGAACAACATTGTTTTCTGCAGAAGCCTACCCTAGGCTACAGATTAGTTCTGAACAGTTATTTCTCTACTGGCTAAATTATCAAAAAGGTGCTTTCTCTTCGTCCTCCGCAAATTAAGCAGGTAGTTCCGTAGAGAGACGTTAGAATAAATTAGCGTTTGCGATTGACAACGTTGTGAAAAGTAGGCTATAACACTAACTTTGCAAAGTTAACTTGAATGCATCAATTTTGAACAAAGTTGTGTAGGCTACACCGCGCCAGTTGTAGTCTGCATGAACAGTTCTTGAAGACACTGTTTTGATTTGCATAGTGGAGGTGCGGGCTGAAGCCAACCTGTTTGAGGGAGAGCGGTGCAAGGAGAGAATGCGTGCTCTATCCTGCGAATATCTCTACAATGAAATAATGTGTCTAGGCTAATCTATATTTTCAATAAGCAATCACTGCATGCCTATGGAAACAATAAGTCAATAGGCCTATATATTAGAGATATCAAGAGTAACGCAGTAATGGACGTTACAGTTATTCAGTAGCCTAACTGTAACAAATTACTAAAATTTGAATTGTACTTTGTAACGCGTTACCCCCAACACTGACAATAATGTAGACAGCAAATTAAGATATTTTTTCATTTTGTGGAGCGGCACCGGTAGGCTATCAAAAGCAGATTTCGATTTTCGTTAACCACTGTGTAGCCAATCTTTATGCCATACCCAAGTAGCCTAAATCGAGGTCATTTTTAGTTATGCATGATTTATTTTGTTATTGAATTTGTTATTGTACCGTATATGCAATACTGCTATTTTGACTTATTCTATTGAGCCTATTTTAAATAGGCTGTTGTATTGCAGTGTAATGCTCAATTTTAATTGATTTATTTATTGTTTCTAACACTGATTGATTAATTGTATTCTGATTACTCCTGGCATTACAATAAATTGTTATGTTAGCCATTCATCTGTTGCTTTTTAGGGGTTATTGGCTTCCAGAGACTAGTTAATCGGGTACTTACTGGGCAGAGTGTTTTGTTCTAGTTAAACTGCATGAATCCCTGAAGGCTATGCCAAACCGTATTGATCCAATGATCCAATGACAATCTTGGGAATAGCCAGGACACTGGGGAACCCCCTACACTTTTTGTACATCAAAGCATCACCACATTCCTGTGTGCATTATACATTTACAAATAAAGACGTTCTGATTTTCAGATATGTGCAATGGCATGCTGGAGGGCTATATGTCATTACATAAAAGAAAGTTTAGTTTATGTCACTCTAGTCTCTCTTTATGCAATATGGGAAGGAGATGGAGCTATGCCAAGCTGACTGTGCATGCCCACAACAGACTGTTGATTCACAGGATTAAGAGCCATGGCTCCTTACTGCTGCCTTGATGAATACTTAGAAGAGTTACATAAACCACAGCTCTTCTCTCTAGCTGCCTCTGTGGATCATCCCCTTAGACCTTAGATCACTTTGTGATCATGGAGCTTTACAATGGGCTTAGCAACAGTGAGGTTGAGTAAATTATCTGGAATATTCTATTCCTTTCTATTCTGTATGTTGTGCCTGTTGAAGATAAGAGGGCTCATTCCCACCCAGGCTTTAGTTAAGTTTTAAAGTATTTCCCCCAGAGTCCTTTGACAAATTTAAGACAATTACATCATCATTTCTTTTTCAACCAGCCCACCCCCACCCAAAAGTGTAGCTTGCATAAAGCCTGATTCTATTCTATTCTATTATATGTTCATGTAACCTGATAATTTGTGGGTTTGTAGAGTTCACACTCTCCAGTCTCTCAGACGTGGGCAAGATGAAGACAGGTTACACTTCGGTTATAACTTCTTTTATTCACACAACCAACTTATACAGACAACACAGCCTAACGCACGGTCACTTCTCCCCAGCTTCACTCTCTTCTAAAAACTGTGGCGAAATCACTCCCCCCGGAACCAAAACACCCAACTCTCAAATGTATGGGGAACTAAAATCCTAATATGTTAAGCATTCACCATTACATTAACAGAGGAATGGATGAAGACTGAATGAAATAAAATTACATTAAACAAAATAATAATATAATAAAATCATTGTTTACATTCATATTACATAGTGACAGAAATTACCCCTAAATGTATGATCATGACCATGATCTTGTGCCCAGAATCATGGTATGTCCCTGAGACTGGTCAAAAGACTGCTTCACATATCTGTTGCACTCATTTAGAATGCAATAAGTATTTGAAATGCTTGTGTTGACAACATGATCCTCTGAAGTGGGTTGCGCCAGTTAGTCTCTAACTCCCAAAGGTGATAACATAGACTTTACCTTTGCAAACAGTGCTGCTGTGTGTAATCACTGCACCCAGGTATCGTGCCAACATGAGAATTACTGTGTCTCATTTTACATAGTTCTACACATGGTTAATACGGAAGTCACAACATGTCAATAAGATTTGGATTTTGTCACTCTTGGGAGCTATGGGCTAACCCACTTCCAGTGAGCTATGCTCAGCAAGGCTAATATAATGGTGGGAGTGTCAGAGACTGGGTTATTGCATGCACAGAGAAGAAAAGGGTATGGATTGTCTAACTCTGACTGGGGTAGACAGCAAATAAGATAATTTCCCGAAAAGTTGGTTAGTGCCTTTAAAATCAGAGGTATTCCAATGGACAACACTTTGAAAATGTTACAGAATAGGTCATTACACAGAAGGCACACTCTGAGTACAGCTCATGTGTGACGTTATCTTTGGACTGTCAGGGTGAGAGGTGCAGGTGTCTACAGAACTTGGCTGCCTTCAACTTAACAGGCAGCAAACAGTAACACCTTAGGCAATATCTATCAGTGAGCTGGGGCTTGGCTTGCACATGCTGTGGAGTAAACAAAGTCAAGGACATGTGCAGAGCCAGTCTTTTGCATTGTCAAACGGCACAAACCGAGGGTGAAGAAACACCAAATGGACATTTACAGGTTTTTTTTGTATGGATGCAGTGCAGTCCATATATGCAATCGACTTTGCACAGGTTGAATCCATGGTGACACAAATGTCAACAAATGCAAACATGCATGCAATGCCTTTTTGCAGAGCATAATATGCAGTGTGCTGTTGCATAAACGTAATAAAGAATTGTACAGGACGGCTCAAATAAACAAAAAATGTCACTTAAGGTGACATAACATAACATGCACTTTTACCCATTTGTATATTTACTGGATATTAATTGTCCAACATGCTGTAATAGACAAGCAATCAAGCAATGTGGCAGTATGGACATACTGTTTGAGCATACATCCCAAAGTGCCAAGTCACCCTTTCCCATGGGTCATGTGCACATACCGTCATCACAGATCTATTAATCGGTTCCAACTGTCTCACTTCAGGACGCGCTGTTCAATCGCATTGACATTTTGCACAGTTGCAAGGCATCACACAGTTGTGGGATGTAGCTGACATTACTTAATATTACACAATGAGAACGCTGATCAGATATTGTCATACTGTATTTAAGCAGTGAGTGTGTGCCGAGAGGCTCTCATCTTGAACCAGGGTAGGATTATCTCCTTAAGCTTGCTATCAATGTCCTTCACGAGTCTAATTGCGTCGCCAATGTTCCAACAATGCAGCATTAACCCCTGGGACGCATGTCCACTGAAAACAAACTCTGTTGCACTCAGATGCAGGTTAAAGTAGCCTATGTTTTTGTCACACCTGACCTGAAATTAAATTACTGAGGGAAGTAACGAAGAGACAAGTACAGTAGCCTGACTTGAGCGTGCACACAGACGGTCTTTGATGTTGCGTGTGTTGAACCTTTATAGACCTTGAGGCAGTGATACAGTGCAGCCAATAGGCTACAACTAACTTTATTTTTGCACTGGATCGGTTCTGATTGATTAACTTTATTTTTGCACAATTGGTTTCACTGAAAACACATGGCAGTCAATATTTACATAAAGTAGGCTAGACAGTATAAATTCATTTTGTGAATAAAACTGGGAATATAGAATTGTCGTGACAGACCAATTTGTTGCCCGGAAACTTCAATCTAAGTAAGGACAATGAATAAGCACTTAACCTTGATATGATAGCAAAATGTGCTGACCTGTCTGCAAATAGGCCTAATAACTCGCGTGAGACAGATAATTGTGTAGGCCTAATTGGCCACGCCACGAGTCAATTATTTTAAATATGAATTAAGGGAAATAATTAATCAATTTGATGAGAATATACATATCTCCTCTAGGACCATGTTTAGGAAAAAGTGAAATTGTATTTTTGTATAATCAAAATTCTGAAACTTTCCCACGATACAGATGTTTCTCACGCCGGAGATATATCTGTCCTGGATTTAGACCTATAATGGACAGGTCAGCATCTGATAAGCGATGTGGTAAGATCATCTCAGGTGACCTGATGTGATAGACTCCTCCCCGCTGCAAGCTGAGAAGAGGCAGCGGCTGCCCTGGAACATTGGGTAGTTACATCTATAGCCTGCCTCAGCCAGTGCCGCTCCTTCACAACCGCAGGTACAGTGTTCTTTTTGTTTTAAGTATAGTAGCCTAAAGTAAGAAATGATAGTCAAGATAGATGTGAGAGTTTACATGTCTTTTGTATTCTTATTGGAATTATGTCAGCTTTGGTTTTATTATTCAAGCCACAATGTAGGCTAATGGTTGTCTTTGAAATGTGTTTGGGCTAGTCTTTTTTCATAGTCTGTCATTGGCTTGCTAATCAAATAGAAAATTGTCAATAATCAAGCACTATGTTGAAGACTGTGTAACTGTTTTCTTATAATTGCAATATAGTTGAATTTACTAATGTTGATGTAACATAAACGGTAGGCTACCTGATACCTAAATATGACATAAGTTGCTTATTTAACACTAAGAGTGACTGACTGGTTGGTGAAGATTTCGGGTCATCGACCCAGGGGGTTGTGCCAGTATAGAGCAACCCAGATTACACCTAATCTTTGTTTCAAACTGGGAGGGGGGCATAGAAACTGGAGGAGAGTCAAATATGAAAGGCTTATCCTCTCCTTTCCTCTTTCCCTAAGTGAGAGGTTAAAAAAAGCTTCCCTTAGCTGCTCATGGAAGACATTTTATATAACACTAGGGTTTCAAAGTATATTTCATAGCCCTCCAGATGTGAATATTTTAGTGGTAGCCCACTGTTACTGTCATACCCTACAGGCTCAAGAGAATGTTTCACTGAAATGCAAGTAGTTAGCAGGTATATCAGAGACATGATAAGGCACAACATGCCTAAATCTGGACAGTAAGAATTTGAAATTTATCGTGCAACAACATGACACCATGTTTCATCACTGCAGGAGTCAAAATTAACCTTTGAGCTATCATGGGTCGTAAGGAGATTCACGGCAACTGGAAAAAAGTCATCAACAACATCAAGGACCTATTTGACTTCAGAGAAGTTCTGGGATCGTAAGTACCAAGTTCTTTTCTCTTGGGGTCCTTGAATAGAAAGCCATTCACATTTGGTTATAAGCAGTATATTTTATCTGCTATTTAGCAGTATTTTATCTGCTGCTCTTCTCAGACACTTGGTTGTTCTCACATTCTTGGAAATTCAGTCATTCAATTCAATTAATTCATGGATTAGTCTTGAGGTTGCACTCTGCTACAAAAGGTCAGAGAACCTTACCAGATTGGTTGGGTGTCCGTGAGAGCCATTTCTCTTTACAGGATAGAGGCCTTCTTTGCCAGCTGGATAATCCCTAGTCATGGCTACAATTGGGATTAGCAGATCAGCCATTTTTGTCAATGATGCCCTGAATCGATCCATTATGTGTCAGTCCTGATGGAGAGGAACATGTAACCGTGTTATGTAGGTACAGTATGTACTGGATGTATCACAACAGTTTGAGAATGTACAGGAGCCTTTCAAAGAAGTCTTTTTCCAATGAAACACATTTCTCAAAACAAGATGAACAAAACTTAATTAATAGAAGACATATTTAATCAACATTAAAAGAACAACAAAGACAAAAAAGAAGAAAAAACAGGCAGATAAGAGGACTACTACGACCAATGGATTGTTGCCTTGTTGCCACACATCACAAACAACTTTGACCACTCTGGGACAGCCGACACCTTCCAGGCTCAGAGTGTTCAGGTTCAGGCCATCTCAAAGCTATCCGTGCTGTATGGAGGCAAGCCGACGGTTCTCTCTGCCCCCTTCCAAGCAGCTTATAGCCTTCAGCACAGCTCATACCTCTTACAGTACTCAGGGATGAATGAGAGGCTTGACCCGTGCCTGTGGAGGCTGACGTCACTCAGGGAGGGAAGAACATCCTAGCACTGATAAACGAAGGGATTACTACAGTGTGTGTGTGTGTGTTTGTGTTTGTGTTTGGAATGGGTCGTTAAGGATGTGTGTATGAGTGTTGAATTCAGCTGTAGCAAATGGCGAGAACAAATTATATTTCCCTGTCTGTGTGTGTGTGTGTGTGTGTGTGTGTGTGTGTGTGTGGGATCACTGAAGAACAATAGTGAGATCATTTTAGAGTTTTTAGATTTTAGATCAAAAATCTTGTATTACATTGTATATTACATTTTTAATGAAAATTCTAGTTTTAATAGTATAGTTTATTCATTGATACAGTAGAGATACAATACTGTAAGTTTTGGCGAGATATGAGAATTAGATGACAGGGCTGGCCACAGATCCAGTCTGTCTGTCTTTGAATGAGAGGCATGACCTGGACCTGTGAGCTCTGACGTCAGCCAGCAAGGGAAGAACATCCTAGCACTGATTACTCAGGTGTCTCTAAGTCTGTGTGTGTGTGTGTGTGTGTGTGTGTGTGTGTGTGTGTGTGTGTGTGTGTGTGTGCGTGTGTTCAAATCTGTATGTGTGAAAACAGAGGAATTTAAAGAAAGTCTGAGTTAACAAAGAAAGTCTGTGTGTGTGGGTGTAGGCCAAAACATTACAAAGCAATGCATTACTTTAATCACTTCACATTTGTTTTACATTGCCACATTCATTTAAAAATCACTTTGTAATCACTCTAGTAATTATACACATGTAAGAGCACTACTATGTTTTGGGCTGGGTTTTATTTACTAACTAGCATAAAAGATGGAATTTGTGTATTGTCGATTAGCCAATGTTGTGGAATAATGCAAACGTAATATAATAGGAAGTGTAATGAAATTACTTTCCACAAGGAGAAAGTAGCCAAAGTCATGCATTGCTGTTTCTTATGTTAGTATTGAGTAATTTGTTACTTTTTCTTGGTAACAACCCTAACAACAAACTGACTGCTGGTCAGTTAGCAGCTGATTCTGCAGTGGAGCAGGCAGTGTGTTATTGTGGAAACCAGGCCATTTGTTGTCCAGGCATTTGTCTATGTTTACATACTGTATACATATGACAGAGAGAGAAAGATACCAGTTGTAAGGATGCATAGCTATCCGCATTAACATAGATGTATTAAATGATGTTTTCATGATTGTTTATCTATATATATGCGTGTGTGTGTGTGTGTGTGAGTATGAGGGAATGCTGGTCTGTTTGGGGCCAAAGGACCTTGTACAGTATGCCTCCATATGAAAAGACTAGGGTGGTGCTGAAGACAACTGAAAGCCTGTCAAGTCATCTATGAACAGATTCAGATCAGTTCATTCAGAGTTTTGCATTTTCTACACTCTTAATTTTACTTTTAAGGGGGCCAAATACTCTTATATCCAAATACTCTAGCGTATTTGGCTCACAGTTCATGCATTTAAATCAACAAAATGAAATCAACATGACTAAGTTTCAGAGTAACATGGCCCATGCGCAACTCTTGACCCCACCCCACCCCAACAGATGAATGTGTATTTAAATTAAGTCATTTATGTATTAGAAATGTGGGGTCATCATTGAAGTCAGTGCCTTCTTGACCGAGAAAAAGCCAAAAATGTATTTTTGGTTCATGCGGATTAAAGCCAACAACTCCCAGAATTCCCTGCTTTTCAATGCTCTTCGCTGCCCTACCAAGCAACTCCCCCAGGAAGTAGCCAATGTAGTCTCCAGCCTCTGGCCAAAAAAACCTCAGATGAGGCAAAATTATGATTTTTGCATCATTGGAGGTTTTTTTCCAGACAAAAAATACAGATATCTCTCGTCTCGGGGGACATGAGGGAGGGAAGAACGATCATTTGACTGATACAAAGCTTAATGCTAATCGGTGAAGTATCCCTTTAACAGGCTTTCCTCAGTGTGTTCTTAGCGAATGTCCTAAAAGGCTTACATGTCTTTATAAATATTTCTGACCAGTCTCTGAGCAAGTGCTTATGACCAAAATGGGGACAGCTAAGGCAGACCTCTCCTTAATTCTCTTACCTCTTTTTGAGCCTGGTTTCCCTCAAAATTTAGATTACAAATCGATTTATCCCAACCCTGAGTTAACATCCATTTCTGTTGACCCCATTCAAATAAAATGTATTATACAATCTGAAATGGACTAATATCCATCAGTCTCTATTTTTTGTGCATGTCTGCCTGATGTTCTTCACGAGACGCTGACTGCCTCCATTCCTAATGTGTCTGTGCAGGGGCTCGTTCTCTCAAGTGTTCCTGGTCAAAGAGAAGAAGACTGGAAATTTCTACGCACTGAAGTGTGTGAAAAAGAAGCTGCTCCATCACAGCAACCTAGAGAATGAAATCAACGTGCTCAGAAGGTAAATAGGACAAACAAATGGGTCTTACAATGGGTCTTGTAAAGGGGCCCAAAACACTTGTTTACATTTGTGCGTCACAATGTACAGAGTACAGGTGCAGATTTGTGGAGGCTTGACAGGCACTGTCTGACTGTTTTTCAGCATCAAGCATTCCAATGTCATTGGTCTGCATGACTTCTATGAGACCCGGACACACTACTACCTCGTCATGGAGCTGTAAGTACTTTTCAATCAAAGTCCCCTCCTCAACCTCTGAATCACTTAAGGTCTCTTTGTGTGGATACACTGTGCCCTCTAAGCAGTGGCCACAAAAGGCCATCACTGTAAGCAGTCAAGAACTGAGAATTGAGCAACTCTGAGCATCTTAACTGTATATTTCTGGGGTGACCGTCCCTCTGTCTCCCTCTGTCCATCCCACAGGGTTTCCGGAGGAGAGCTGTTTGACCGGATCATTGACCGGGGCATGTACACGGAGAAGGATGCCAGTCATGTCATCAGACAAGTGTTGGAAGCGGTCAGCTACCTTCACAAGAACAGCATAGTTCACAGGGATCTGAAACCAGAGAACCTGCTGTACCACAACCCTGACGAAGATGCCAAGATCATGATCAGCGACTTTGGTCTGTCCAAGATGTCTGACCACGGTGTGATGTCTACTCGCTGTGGCACCCCTGGATACGTTGGTACGAATACACTAGGAGACTAAATAAAATCACATATGTAGAGTGCAGCAGCATTTAGATTTCAATAGTCGCCTACGGTAAAGAGTGTTGTTATGTTTAACAAGTATTTCAGATATTACAAACCATAAACACACAATTTAAGGGCCTGACATTAAGAGTAAGATTTCATGGGATGTTCATATTGGATCACTGCTGCTAGGAATATTTTTATATTTCCGTCTGGCTGTTTTACACCATCTGACCTGCATGACCTTTTGACCCTTCAGCCCCAGAGGTCTTGGCACAGAAACCATACAATAAGGCAGTCGACTGCTGGTCCATTGGAGTCATTGCATACATCTTGTGAGTCTTTCTCTCCCTCTCTCTCTCACACACACACACACACACACACACACACACACACACACACACACACACACACACACACACACACACACACACAAAAAAAAAAACACTTCAAATAAATTACTTTATAATGATTCTTGTTTTTCCTACTCTCACTCATTTTCTCTCTCTCTCTGTCTGCTTGTATATTAGGCTCTGTGGCTATCCTCCTTTTTATGAGGACAACGAGACCAAGCTGTTCTCTAAGATCATGAAGGCAGAGTACGCCTTCCATTCTCCTTACTGGGATGAGATCTCAGAATCAGGTAACTACCTCCGGTCCCTCTTTGTCCTTTTTCCTGTGCCCTATTGGGCAGTACTCTTGGCAGCTCTCACCACTGAATGTAAAAGACAAACAAGTCTCTATTTTAACTACCATTATGGCATCTTGCAAGATTACATTTTAAAGAGGTTAAAGAGGAACAATATACTTAGCTACGTATATGTAAACTAATAAATCAGTAAAACTAATTATAGACTAACTTGAAATGCACTGGCTAAGTGTGAGGAGTATGTTTGACTGACTTCCCCTCCTGGTCTCTTCTTGTGCCTAAAGCAAAGGATTTTATCCGACACATGATGGAGAAAAATCCTAAAAAACGCTATACCACAGAACAGGCTCTGTTACACCCATGGTGAGTTGGTGGTGGTGGTGTGTGTGTGTGTGTGTGTGTGTTTGTGTGTGTGTGTGTGTGTGTGTGTGTGTGTGTGTGTGTGTGTGTGTGTGTATGTATTCATGCATTAAGCATTGTAAGCCTCCAGTTTATGGTGTGTGTTTATGGTTTGTGGTGTGTTTACAGGATCATTGGAGAGACAGCGAGTACTAATGACATCTACGAGTCAGTCTGTGAGCAGATACAGAGAAACTTTGCTCAGTCGCGATGGAGGGTAAGACAGCAAACTTTTCTTTCTTTTTTCTTTCTTTCTTCTTTCTTAATTTCTTTCTTTCTTTCTTTCCATCTTTCTGTATCAGTTTGATATAATTAAGCATTAAGCATTAAGAAAACAGCATTATATAATTAAGCAGAAAGCATACGTTTTAGACATGACCAAGTTTATGTGTGTTTGCAGTTTTTACTGATGCAGGATTACATTATGTATACATATTATTGTGCACTGAATTGTGTGTGTGTGTGTGTGTGTCGGGGGGCTCTACAGAAAGCCTTTAATGCAGCGACAGCCGTTAACCACCTCAAGAAGCTTCAGCTGGCTCACAACGATCCCCCAATGTCCCCCACGGGTGACGTCCCCGACATTGAGGTGGTGGACATGTGCTGTCCCGGCCCACGCGACAGCCACCTGGACTCCAACGGCAACCCACACGTCAGTGTGCCGCTGAGCGGGGAAGTGTCAAAGGGCCTGTGTCCACTCAAACCCAGCCACACAGAGCCCATGCATGCCCTGGTCGTCACTGAGACCGGCAAACACGCTTACCAGTCTGAGCCTCAACTGGACAGTGCTCAGAGGTAGTGTTGCACCCCCTACTGGATATCTAAACAGTTGCACTTTTGATTGCTGTTTGCCTGTAACATGCTAGACTGCACATATGGTAGTTGGTGTTGCAATGTTATATTTAAAATCCAGTATAATATTTCAAATTCATTGTCTACCATATTCCTTTGCTTAATTATCTTCTAACAACTGGTAATTGTGTTTTTCTTTTTTTGCAGTGGGAAGAGAGGGACTAATCAAATAGGTCAACCTCTGCAGACAGGGATATGTTCTGTTATGTGATCATCAAACACTGGATCATGTGACTTTTGATTGACAGGTTGGTTGCCTGTTAACGTTAACATGTCTGAATACATATTAGCTTTAGAATTTACCTACATTACCTTATAATTGAATAATAACATTATTAAGTCACTTTCACCCATCCCTAAACCCAAAGTTTTTTTTTCTTCACCATCTATTGTTTTTAATTCATTTTCTTTACTGTTTTGCAGCCCCTGTGGTTAAGCTGTTGAAGCTCCTGAGTGACTATCCACTGAAAGTCAGCTTGAGGAATTATTTGGAGTTCGCTCAGTCCCAACACTCGAATGAATTCAGGCGCTCCACAAAAGACTCTCAGTCCATTTGAACGCTTTCACACAGATATGCACTTTAACGTGTGACACGTCACACTGCTTTTAGAGAAATGTAAACGGTATAAACTGAATTTTACTGTAAATGCCGAAGAAGGGAAGGAAAGTTGTCTGCAATGCTGAACATTCCCAAATATAACAGAGCATGCTCAGTGTCAGCCAGGTGTTTGAAGCTGCCTTGAATGAAAAAGTATCGTCTTTAACACAAGGTTGGCTGAACTGAACTGTGTTGATTCATATTATGGCTGAGAACATTTTGGTGCTCTATTTACTGTATGAGTGTTTTCATGTCTGTTCAAGACAGTGTGTCATTCTTGTAACACACATCTTGATGGCAAGCTCATTTCCCAGGCAACAGGGCAAACAAAGAGAGCACACAAATGCCTGAATGTTCAGTCATTTAACCAAGTATCAGTGGCCCTCCAGGGCTTGTGACCTTATTTTCATAATGCTACACATTTGCAAGTTGTATTTTTATCATTATCATTTGTCTTCTTTGTTATTTATGATATATATTTATGTTATTTGTATACTCACACTGAGCACAGTGACTGTTACTTTTTCAGCATGGTCTAAATGTTTGTAACTCATCAACAAGGCAAAATGTAAGCCACACCACTGTGTGTTGGTCGAAAACATTCATAGTCGTGTGAGAAAGACTAACAGCATATTTGAGATGAGGGATGATAATATATGTGCCACTTCTACAGTAAAGACTGCTGATAGGCTTCTGCAGTTTTGCTACTGTGTACAGAAATTTTACAAAAAAAAAAAAAAAAATGTGTGAATGGACAGTTTTTTGCACAGGCTGACAACCTGTGGCTATATCCTGCATGAATGTGTTTGTTTGTGTGTGTTTTTGTATAGTGTGTGTGACTGACAGCACAGTAGATACTGCACACAATACATATGGCTTCCATATGCGATTATCACAGACCTCTTCACCGGGGGAGTGCAACAGTAGAGGATGCTGAGAATGTTTGCTGTAGTGGTACTCTGCGGAAGGCTGGACCTGTCTTGGAGCACTCCTCCTTACACTGTGGTCAGATCACAGTGATGTGTAAAAAACCCAGTATTGTATGGAACAAAAGGACTAATTTTGTTGTCATTAAACATATTTATTCTCCAATACCTTGTGTCTTTATACTGGTTAATTAAAGTACCCAATGTAGCACCACTGAGATGCATTAAAAAGTGGAAACGGTACTCCAGTACTGTTACACTGCATGTACTGTACTATAGTAACAATTTAGTGTTTGTGTATTCCAACTTGAAACTCTAGAAATTATTTTCAACTTTGAAAATAATTTACAAAAAAATAAATAAAAAGAAATTACAAACTTGCCTCACACTTACAAATATATTTTACAGTCCCCACAAAACATACACTGTAGGCATTAGTTCATGGCATGGGTCATTATTTGCAAAAGTGTAAAACCATCAAATATAATTTTGGATTTATTTTTATCTTTGGATAAAGATAAAGAACTCCCGTGATCTGCACGTCCATCAGACGTTTAATGTTAAGTGGGGAATCTGACTGGGTCTGGCCAGTGTACATGCACTTTTGGCAAAATACGCTGTCAAACTCGCACCCTTACTGTTGTGGAAATGTTAATAATGATTCACCTAAAAAAAATCCACCAAAGTGACTGAGAAAATGTTAATATCTGACAGACAGGATATGCATAAAGACAAACGATAATCATTTATTGAGTGGTTCACAAAAGGCTCATTACAGATTTACAGAATATATATTAATTAGAATGATTTCAAGGACATATAAAAGTAACAAATACTGTAGGTAACATCTGAATTCTGTTTCAGTGGTTGTTTAAAGTGACAGCAATAGTACTGAAAATGGTATAACAAATGAAATGTTTTCCAGACAGATTGACAAAAAACCTTGGTGACATAAATAACCAATAACATTATTTATTATAAATGGTAGTATCAAGACGATGGGACAGGGCAGGGCGGGTGTGGTGGAGCTTATGCTATACATATGCTGTGCAGGTCGGCCTCACTCCGGATTTCTTTAATGAGATTCTGGACCTTTGCTTCCAGATCAGGCAGAAGCAAGGACTTCTGATTGAACTCATCCGCAGCCTGTTTGATGGATGACTCTTTTTCTGGAGGGAGAAGATTGATAGGAACAGGACAGGTGAAGAAGAGAGAGAGAGAGAGAGAGAGAGAGAGAGAGAGAGAATGAAAGGGGGGTAAGAAGAAGGAGATGGTTAGTGTTACAAGAAATATGCATAACATAGACACTATCACCTCTCTTGTCACTGTAATCTATAAGAATTATATATACAGAAGAACAGTATGTGACTGTGCCATATTTATTCATCATATTTAGGAAGTTCTGAAAAAAGTATTGGGAAAACAAATTCCACCCTCAAAAAAAGCACCATCAATCATTATATATTCTCGTGGCTTAAGACCAGTCTCTTCTGTGTTGCTTCAGACTCCCAAACAGCAATGCAGAGGGGCTTGTCCAGGCTGCACTAGCTTACCATCTAAGGTCTGCTTGATGTGGGCCGTCTCATTCAGCAGCTTGCTGGTGTCCTCTTTGAGCTTCTGCAGGGTCTTCCCCGCCTCGCCCACATCCCCAGCATCCTCAGCTGCTTTCAACAGCTCCTCGAGTTTGTCCTCCAAAACCACAAGGTTCTGCACATAGCACAAACACACACACACACACACACACACACACACACACACACACACACACACACACACATACACAGAGGAATTAATACACATTATTTTAGCAATTTGCTTGACCTGTGAACTATGTCTGTGTCTTGTGACCTCTCCCTCACCGTTGTGATGTCATCGGCTGCCTTCTGAGCATTCTGTGCATCTTCAAGCCCCTTTTGTGCCAGTTCATCATTATGCTTGGCCAGATCCTTCAGGTCAGTCATTTCCTCAGGGATACTGGTGCCGACAGTATCGGTCACTTCTCCTAAGCCACCAACAGCCTCATCCAAATCAGCTTTAACCTGACAGGGGATTGAACATCACATTTACTTACAACATTCATCCATTTATCAACCGTTCTCATCCAAAATAACTTATACTAATAATATGCTTAGATACAAATAAAACACTAACACTATGAATATATATTGACATATACATAAATACACATCTAAGGTAACTGTACATACAGTACCAGTTGATATTTAAGCTGAGCCATAGGAATACAGAACTCAATTAAGTAAATCAAAACTTTATTTTAAACTCATCAAAAAACAGGATCTTCACTCAATTCTGTGTACAATTGTCGGTGCACTAAAATCATGGTGCCATCTCTCACCTTTTCGGGGTTGACACCGTCAAGGATGGTCGTGGTTTGTGCAACTTTCTCCTCCATCTCATCCAGAGACCTCTCCACCTCTGCCAGCCCATCCAGCAACCCGGCGACATCGTCCTTCACCCCGCGGGCTGCATCCCTGAGTCACAGCAGGCAGAAAAACAGCACATCCAACTTTACTAAAGCATTTACTGTAAACCCTTTAAGTCCTTTCAGGCCTATAAAATCTCTGTAGTCAGTTAAAGGTCAGGTTAAGGTCTTGTCTATGGTGTTACATTTGAAAATTGATTTAGCCTAGTTATTAAAAAACGTCACTTAGACTTCAGACTTTGCACTTTGCACATCGTTCAAATAAGGGCCCACAGAGCCACTGCCATGTACTGGAAAGATATCAAGACATGTGGCATTGCAGGGTCTTAGACGGTGCCTGGCTCATTACCTGGCATTCTGGGCCTCTTCCAGAAGCTTCTTCGCCTGGTCCAGCTGGGGCTGGCTCTCCTCCAGGACCTTGGAGCTGTCGGGCAGGCCGGCGGCCAGACCCTGGAGCTCCTGCAGCTTCTTCTTCAGGGCGTCCAGGCTGAGAGGGAGCTTGGCATTCAGGATCTCCTCACTGACCTCGTCAATGCGGTTGGGGTCTGTGCTCGGGTCTAAAGAGAGAGCAGGGAACAATGGTGGATACATGAATGGAGTGAAAAAGCAGGCAGACAGTGAGACAGACAGACACAGAGACAGATATATAGCTAGATGGAATTCACCCACAGCATGTTTGATGGACAACTCTTTTTCTGGGGCAAGAGGATTGATAGAAACAGGACAAGTGAAAAAGATAGACAGACAGACAGACATACAGATCAATAGATTGATAGATCAATAGATCAATAGATTGATAGATCATAAAATGGCACATGGACGGATAGATTCAAAAACAGATTTAGACAAAGTGTAACGCACACCAAAACACTATTAACGAGATGCTGACGTCTGGTGATAAAATGTCACGAACTGGCTCCAAATGTATATTTTATTAACGTTTCGGCCATTTTCCTCTGAAAATTCAGAAACAAAGAAAGACAAAGTCATACCTGACAGAAAATCTTTGAGCTGCCTCACAAAGTTTCTGGTCTCCTGCAGATCCACTTCCAGGTCGTCACGAGCCTTTTTGATCTGGTTGGTCATCTCGTCGGTTGTCAGTCGCACCTGATTGGCCTTCTCCTGGGTGTCCTGCATCTGTTAGCCAATAAGAAAAGGGATTTGTGATTTTGCCTTTTATCTACTGTACATCTGATCTTTCTGATCTTATTTACATCAAAGCTTATTCTACAGGTCACACTACAGTCCATTCAACATTCATTCACTTCACATATGCATTGTCTCTAAATTTCCTTCAGTATGTGGGCTCCCTGGGTGTCTCTCCTAGTTCAGTCACACAGTGATTTGGTCTGTGTATTTAATGTGTGTAGGTTCACTCATTATTGATATATAGTTAAGTATGTATAAGTATAAATACTCTTTTGATCCCGTGAGGGCACTTCAACCGTTCCTACTGGTCGGGGTTCGAACTGGCAACCCTCCGGTTACAAGTCTGAAGCGCTAACCAGTAGGCCACGGCTACCCCTCAAACTCTCTTTACTCAAAAGCGATGTAAAGGTGAAGCATGTCCCACCTGTGCATTGGCCTCGGTGAGGTTCTGGCTGAGCTCCTGCAGTTTGGCCTTCACATCCTCGGTGTCCCTCTGGGCTTTCCCTGCAGTGGGCAGTGCGCCCACACACACCTCCCCCAGCAGGCAGGAGCGGGCAGAGTCGGGACTGCAGAGCTCGCCATCGCACTGCTCAGGTGTACAGGACTCAGTCCGCTTGCTGCCACACACCTGCAGATACAAGACACACAGGCATTAGTACCATTCCTCCGAGTGTTCTGATCTATTCTATAAATGAGCCTCCTGCAGAATTCATCTACACACATACATATCTGTTCAAATACAGGGTTGATACCACTGTCACCATAGTGATAGTAAGAGGGGTCTAACCTGGACAGCGGTCGGGGTGAGATTGGGCTTGGTAGCCAGCTGCTCCTTCAGTTTGTTGAGGTCCTTGGTGTTGGCTGGTTGGACCCTGTTCTGCATGTCCAGAGCATCTTGGCGCAGGTCAGATGAGTTCTTGACCGTCTTGCCTGTGGATTCGGCTTGCTTTACAGCATCATTAGAGTCCTCATAGGCCTTCTTAATGGCATCGAAAGCACCTATAAGAGAAGCATCTCAATTTCAGTAAACAGGTATGCACGTTTGTTTATTTGGAATTACACTGCTGCATAACTACTGAAAGTTATAGTGTCACTAAGACCTTTTTCTTACCTTCATTTCAACTACTTTTTTTCTTTCATTTATTGTATTTACGGTTAATTTGACCACAGTCAAACAAAATGCTTTGAGGATGTCTACGTTTAAGAGTTTAAAATATCAAAATGGTTGCACACAGTTTAAACTGAGACATTTCACCAAAGGTTAAAACCCGATTGCAACCGCCCAGTCAGTGCTGACCTTTGCTGTTGTCTGTGACAGAGTTCAGCAGGGCGTTCTTCTTGGCGTTGTAGAGGATGCTGAGGGAGTCCAGCAGACGCTGGAGCTCGTCCAATTGGGGCTTGAGGTCGATGCCCTGCCAGGAGCCAGAGAGGTCCCCAGTCAGCCTGTTCACCTGGTCCCTAGGGAGGGTGAAGGGGAGAAGAGAGAGATTTAGAGAGACGTTTTATAAAAGGAGTTGGTGTTGTCACACATACTGCCACAGTGGGGAAAAAACATATACATATATCTGTAAAAACAAAATGTAACTTTTTTTCATGCACTTCAACTACATCAACGAGACTGCAACCAACTCAAGTAAATCAATGCCTTTCAATGTCATGTTCTCCTGTAATAATTAATAAATAAGGAGCAGTTTGTTTAGATTTTTTTTTTGGGTGGGGGTTGCATGATATGGCCAGGGGCAAGGTCAAGGTAACAAGGTCCAACCTCATTAGAACTAATCAGAGTTTATCTACAGTCACTGTACTCACCTGAGTCTGCTCAGCTCTCTGAGGTTCCGGTCCAGTTTGTCTGTGGAGTCGGTTGGGAGAGCCAGCTGCTCGCGGATGACCCTCAGGGAGTCCTCCAGGGCACTGAAGCGCAGACCCAGGTTTCCCGGGAGTGGCCCGGAGCTGTCACCTCGGCCAGGGATGGAGTCGGAAAGCCGCCGCACGGTCAGGAAGAGGTTACCCAGCTGGGCATCCAGGTCAAAGAAACAGGAGGGACAGGTGGGGCAGTTGGGGAAGTTCTCACAGCGGCCGCGGCTGCAGGAGTCACAGCGCACGCCAGTCACGCCGGGGAAGCACACACAAGCGCCGGTGCGCTGGTCACAGCTGGCAGTGCCCTGTGGGTCACATTGGCAAACTGGGGGAGAGGGAGAGGAGAGAGAGAGAGAGAGAGAGAGGGAGAGAGTTTTTACCAATCTCCTAGGCCAATATTCAATTAGTACACAGGTGCTGTAAACTTCAGCCGTTGTAAGTAGCCGTTCAAAAGTAACGTTGACATAGTTACCAACCTCGGCAGCCTGTGTTGGGATCACCATAGTATAAGTCTGGGCAACCTGAGCAAGCGCGGCCAGCAAAACCTGATCGGCACTGGCACTGACCAGTCAGCTGTGGGACAGCACACAAAAACAGAATAAGATGGAATCACAACAAAACACAGATATTCAACCCAAGCAATACTGTTTGCTATATCATTCTGTTACTGATTTCCGTAACATATGTGTAGAGTTACAGAATACTGACATATGCTGTCATAACTCTGTGATAAATATTTACATCCACTTTATGGAGCTATTGTGCTATACACACTTTACTGTACTATACTGTGTGTGTGTGTGTGTGTGTGTGAAGACAGCTCCTTACCTGATCGCAGGTGTCTCCGATGGCGTTGGTGGGGTGGCAATCGCAGGGCTGGCAGCCGCTGGGGGAGTTGGGGTTCCAGAAGCCAACAGCACAACGGTCGCAGTTCATGCCCTGGACATTGGGCAGGCATGGGCACTGCCCTGTCACCGGATCACAGGACTGATAGCGGGAGCCCGCAACAGCACAGTCGCACTCTGAACACAAACAATAGTGTCAATGTATGAAAGCAAACATATATAGTACATAGAGATAAACGAGCACTAACATACATGGAAACGTACAGTACAGACATGTACATATTAATTACATTTATGGAAGTCAAACACACACACACACACACACACACACACACACACATACACACACACACACACACACACACACACACACACACACACACACACACACACACACATACACATACATAGATGATTCTCAGTAGGCCTAGATAGATCAACCCAGAACCAAAGACTTTTCGTGAATATTGAAGGAGACTCACTGGAGCAGCCCAGGGGGTTACTGGCACTCAGGCCGTAGTAGCCACTCTTGCAGCGGTCACAGTTGGGTCCTTCCACATTGGCCTTGCAGCGGCAGGCACCATTATTACCACCACACTGGCCTCCATTCTCAGAGCCTGCTGCATTGCAGCTGCAACCTGCGCCCCCAAGAGGAATGGAGGGGAATTGAAGAGGTTAACATAAAATACAGCAAAACAGAAAAGACAGACGACAGACATACAACAGCTGTATAAGTTATATTAAGGAAAGGAAAGGAACCTTTCTGATATCAGTTGTTAACGCACACTGGATTATCTATTCAGTCCAATCATTGGTTATCATCTCGTTAACTCGTTAGATGGCGTTGATTTTATGCCAGTGGATTAAATATGTTCACCACCACAATAACACAGATTGAGAAGAGGAGTAATAGGATTTTAACAAAGCTTAGTAAAATTACAGAATATAAAAAAACATTTGGTGGAGTGGAGCACCATGCGGACTTACGGAGGCAGGCGTCCGGTCGGTCCATACTGCTGTAGGGGTTGGGGTAGTAGTTGGGTGCGCAGCGCTCACAGTTGGATCCGGTGGTGTGGTGCAGACAGTTCTCACACACTCCTCCACTAACCCTGTTGGTGGCCTCGTAACGGACCGGGTCAAAGCGGCAGCGCTGGGCATGGTTATTACACTCACAGCCTGCAGGGGGCAACAGTGAGAGAACAGAAAAGTGAACTGATTAGACTGATTCTATTGGAAGGTGATAATAAGAATAAGAAAAGTTTCAACAAATGTATGTTCAATAAACGAGCGCTTACGTTGACAGATGTTAGGACTGTTTTCCCCAGCTGGTTTCCAGGGAATGTCATTAAACAGGTCAGCACAGCGTTCACAGTTCATGCCCACAGTGTTGTGTTGGCACTCACACCTGGCATTTACCTGTAACACACACACACACACACACACACACACATTTTACTTACTTACAGTATTTGCATAGTGGAAATGAACTGGGAAAAGAACACACATTATATTTGTAATGCATGTAAATCAAATATAACTGATCGCTATACACTGTGACAGTATACCCGGTTAAAGTTTCAAGCCTAACATGGCAGACAGTGGGCACGAATACAGTATCTATAAGAGGCTTTAAAGTTGGTATCTGGTTTGCCATAAATACATACCTGTGTTTCGGGCAGCTGGTTGCTGTTGGTGACGGGCAGGCAGCGGTTGGCATGGCCGTGGCAGAAGCAGGTGCCAATCACTCTCATCTCCCTGAGGGCGAAGTAGCGGCTGAGAGAGCGGCCGGGCATATTGGCCACCTGGCCCAGCTGGGTGAGGTTAATCCGAAGGCCGTTGAAGCCAGACACGGCTGCAGTCACACAGAGTGCATGTTGATTCAGTCAGTTTAAGTATGGATTTAACAACATCAAGATTCAGTTCATGTGTGAGAGTATTGAAATCTGAATTAATGTCTTAATGATTTTAATATTCATAAGTAGTTTATGTCTTTTTTTTATGTTTCTTGTGTCCTTAGGTTAACAGTCAGAATTATGGTTGGATAGAAGAATTAGTTAATGTTAGCTGTTATGTGTTCCTCGACATTTGACATTAGGCTATTGTTTTTCTTTCATTCTGTTCCTGTACTGTCCCTGAGTATTTCTCTGTGTGACTATGTCCTTAGAGATAAGGGGGAATATTGTGTTTCACTATTCTGCATGGGTGCATCCCCTGCATCAGTAGCAACTGTATCTGCTCCGGATTGCCAGATTGGCACTAATCAGGGACTGTTGTTACGAACTTCAATTTCTTCAAAAGTCGACTCTAAACATGCTTCAGTTACGTTTGTCATGGGATGACCAACCCCATCTCCTGTCAACTCGAAAGGATACTTAAACCCTGATTATTTCCTTGTCTAATTAGGGCAGCTAGTGGATCTTTGTGTGAAGTCATGTTGTCTCCCTTGATGTGCATCATTGTGAATAAAACTCTGTTTCTGATTTTTCCTACCATTGCCTGACTCGGTCTTCATTAATCTGTGATATCAAAATTACAATCATTCACCCTTAACACACCAATGTGCAGCACATGGAGAAGCATTGTGTGGGAGGCAACCCAGAGTTTAAAGGTACCAGCTTAGATGGGCAATTCAGCTTGTCTTTGTTCCCGACTAGATAACGGTGAAATCTTACCTTCAATTTTATAACTGTTGGGGTAGTTAAGTTCAGAATACTGCCGAAGGGGACTGAAATATATCTACAATAGAGACAAGAAAAAAGAGAGTGAGTGAGAAGAGAGTAAATAAAGCAAAATAAAATAAAAATGTTGTAAGTCAAGGAGTTAGTCTAATCCCTACTGTAGAATAGCTTCTCTATAGCAACTCGTGTAATCAAATGGTTTGATTGAGCTGTATGTACACACAATCTTTACTTGATTTTCATCTTCTTTTGTAAACATTAACCTAATCTATAATAGTGCCTCCTCTTCCTTTACTTCATCACACTAGTATGCAATTGCTTCGGTGTCTAGGGTTAATTCTCTGTCCCCTCTCACCTTCTGGTCCACGTATGGGTTTGCGGGGGGTGGGGAGAGTGTGTAGCAGGAGGCTTCCCCGAGGGCTGGGCCTGGGTTAGGCCTGGTGCCCCTGGGCTGTAGGACCTGGGGGAAGCTGGAGCGACAGTCGGTGGCCATGTAGCGGGCAGGCTGCCAGGTGCGTCCTCCATCGGTGGTCCTCTCAATCACCAAGGCATCAGGCCGTGGGCCCTGCAGCGCAAATAAAAACCATTCATGAATTTCCAGCACTTCTGGATAAGTACCGACTGTCAATATTGTCAGACAGTCCAGGCAATGAACAGAAAAAGAAAGGAATAAGAAACACTGGTGAAGTAGAGATGCTGTCCAGACCCAGGATTTAAAATGGCAGGAAATGTGGTACCTTACCTTGAAACTCATAATGAGGTTGTCCAGCTGAAACATGTGCGGCAGGTCAAACTGAATAGATACGGGACTGGTATCTAGAAAGGAGGAATGGGAAGGAGGAATAACACATGAGTTTTTAGGGGGCCATCAATCCTTGGATATCATCAGTTCAGAGTCATCAGTAGCATTTTAATAAAGTAGTATTATCACACACTGAGGTTCACGTGTTTTCCTTTCTTAGATTTATCAAGAGTGTAATGCTGGTAGGGAAGAGTGAATGATGTATCTATGGAGCTGAATGAATCCAGCTGTATGACATAAGACCTATCTGTGGAAGTCTGTCTCACCTTTCCTGGACATCCACCACCGCTGCTCACCAGCTGTGGAGAGAACGTTCTGAATGGTGTGCGCATGTCTGGCCTGAGGGTTGCGTGAGTCACATGGGCAGCACTTCATTTTCCACTGAGACCGAGAGAGTGGGAACAGAGGGATTCGATTACTGTTAACATTGTTAACATTTTAACGTGGAAGAAATCATGAAAAAAAGAGAGCAGACTTTTAAAACAACCAAAAGAACATCTATTTTACTGAGAGCAAACATGATGATGGAAATCATATCCATACTTTTTTTTTTGTTATAT